>NC_139245.1:27921674-27956674 GCF_977018435.1 Lepisma saccharinum
ACATAAAATGTACAAACAAATTTCAAATACACTCCTATCTATATCAAACCTTAGAAATATACATTACCATGTTATATCATTTTGTCTAAAAAATGCAAGTAAAATATATTCAAAGAAAGAAGCCAAATTTATGGGAAATGATTACTGTTGCAAAGAGTTAACCATAAAGGTGAAGCAATAAGTAAAAAAAGAAAGAGCATTGGGTTTAAAGTGAGACGTCATTTGCGGCAGCGTATCCCATACTACAAATTTGCCATTGTTTTACCTTACGTAATGAATCCTGTAACAACGCTGGATTTTCGTGTGGATTATTTTACTTCTATGAGTTTGCAATGCTTTCTGCATGCAGGTGGTTTTGTTTACAGAAGGTGTCAGGGTTTGTGATTTGAACTATAGTAACCTCTTTACACGCCCTTTGAACTACTTAGAGGGCTACCAGCCACATTTCACGTTTACCACATTATAAAGCATGGCACATTTCACAGTTTAACGTGGAAAACGGTGTTTGAATTATTGTGGCACTTAACAGCGTTTAACAATTTTAGTCTTCATTTCTGGCGCCGTCCTTGCCCCATTTCTACTTCTCCCGCTTGTGTTGAAAGTTGTTTCAAGAATTCTTACGTCACGCTATCTCGCTTGCTTTTATTTTTTTCTCTTCCTCCTTTTCTCTATTGCAAGCAACCCACAAGGGAAGGCTTTGATATGAGGATCTGAACCCCATTTAGAGCTGCCTCAACAGGCGGAAAGAAGCAAACTGATTGTCTGTGTCCCTCCTACAGTCAACGAAACTTTGAACGCAACTCTCGCAAGTGATCGATGAAGGCATTTCATTGATTTCTTAAACAAGTTACATTTTGCGTGACGTTCTGGAAGCTTTCTTTATCAGCTACGTTCGCGCGTTGAATATACTTCAACGTTAAATAATCTTTCAACAAAGAACAAAGTCATGAGAATAAGACGTTTCGAAAACCGCTTACAAAGCAGGTAGGTAATTTGTTCACATGGAAATATAAGAGATTGACAAAGTTATCGCTAGATGTCTCTGTTGACAAAGGAATCAAAACTTTTCCGTGTCTTGCTTTTATGTCCACAAAATAAGGAATTCCTGAGTTCTAGTGCTCGGTAAATAAAGAAGTACAAGAAGAGTGCTTCGTACTGATTTGTAAGTTATGCGTACTGCACTTTTTTAATAATACGAAGGTATCGTATGCAGTTTAATTTGTAACAACTTGAAGTTTAATTTAGAACCAACAATTTAATATAACTTCTTCCCATGTGTTTTTTTTTCGCGCAGCTCTTTCACTCTATCCTTTTATCGGTTAATCGGGCCTGTGCTTACATACAGTTTAAAGTGTACATGTGCAATGTTTAAAAACCTTTAGACTCCCGGGCGGGTTTACAGAAGTAACCCCTCCTGTCCCGCCGAGGCTTTTCCGCGCGATTTTTAAATTCTTACACTTATTTCGGAAAAAACGTTATAACTCGTAGACTATTAGACCAATCTATTTCGGGTAAGTTCTTGTTTGAAGCTAACACACCAGGGCATGCAACTGTGTACAATTCAGAACGCCAAAGCGAAAAGACGGGGTGGATTGGGCCGTGTCCCCAAATTTCCATGAAAAAATAATAAAAATCTGGACTTCGCCCCATCTTTCCCCACTCCTATGGGAAAAGGACGCAAACTTTAGCTTTCTTTTCATAGTATGGACCTTTCGTAATGAAATGAAAGTTGTTTCATGTTCCTAGCTGGCACACAAAATGTAATATGAGCCAATATGTTGAAGTCTGCATTCACAGCTCGAAAAACAAGGTTAACAAGGACTCGAACACTTGACCTGGGCGTGTTGAAAGGGGAAAAATGCTCCAACCATGATGAAAGGTTGATTGGTTGATTTGTTGTTTAAAGTCCACTTTATGCACAGTAAGGCTAATCGGGACTGGACCTACAGTTTAAAGTGGAATCCGAACCACTGTGTGCCTCCACCGGGTATCGAACCCGGGACCCCCATGACGAAGGCTTTTCGCAGAAAGCCTGTTAATGTTTCCACCACAATATAAGAGTATCTAGGTGCAAATAGAATGGGAATTTTACCTGATTCTTCTTGTCACCTTACTGCGAAAGGAGCCAACAATTTAATAGAACTTCTCATGTGTTTTTCTCGAGCTGCTCTTTCACTTTATTCTTTTATCGGTTAATCAGGCCTGTCCCTACATACAGTTTAAAGTATGATCCGAACTGCAGTTCAATATTCCTTTAACTGGGATCATGCCCGTAAGGCCGTAACACATTGAGTACAAGGTGATACTGTTTGCGAGTATCACATCATCAGTCATTCTCATCGTCGGGGTTAGCAAAAAGTGGCAGAAAATCGACGCTAAATAACAAAAATAAAAAATGAGTGTTAAGCGCTACATTGAGCACTATGCTACCAACGTCAGGACTAAGCCATTAGAAAGGACGAGTGGCTAGCGACAGCCGTAACAACTTGGAGATATATGTTAACTGCACCAAACCTAACCTTCCTAACTTACTGAAGTAGTAGGAAAGTATATATAACCAGGACCGGAAAGGAAGAGCCCCCCTCCAGCAGATTTGCTTACACTTAAAACTAGCTCAACATGAGCATATGAGCTTTTTGCTCAAGTGTGGAACCCCCTCTAATCCAAGATTTTTGTAAAAATGCCCTCAGGAATTTTTCGGAAAGGAAGAGCCCCCTCAGATTGTTTTGCTTATACTTACAAAAGTTGCATCAGCCAAATTTTTGTCCATAAACTTGTCAAAATTGGCCACACTTAAAACTAGGCCAAGATACACATACACACCCATATACACACATATTTACTTCCAATTTAAGTTTAATTGAACCCCAGCTTCAATCTAATATTAAAACAATGTAATATGCAGAGACCCTCTAGAATTGCTCTGTGACTCTCTCATTTCTTACATCATAAACATATGATTTTTCTCCTATGAGAATAACACTACATATGGTGTCATCAGGTAATGTGCCTCATGGAATTCACAGATAATTTTAATGTTTGTTCTGTCATTCACCACAACCTGTTTCCTTTTTGAAGTGTTAATTACAAACATGGGTCTCTGTACCTTGAATTCATCTGGTGTGTAATACATCTCAGTATTGCCAGTAGTGACCCTTTTGAAAGCCGTAAAAGCCTCATATAATTTAAGGAAATCATTCTTGGACATGTCTAAATTGTAATTTTCTCTAGGAAATACCTCATTTCTGCCATTTTTAAGATATATGTTCTTGATGTTGCAGTTATCAAATTTGCTTGAATTTTTTTCCTGATTATTGTGTCTTCCAGTCTGAAACAATACTACCACAAAATCAGGCATGTCATATTGAATGCTGGAGAATGAATTTGTAGCATCAAATTCATAATATGTACCAGATGCGGGCTTCTGTACACATTGATATGTATAAAATTGTAAAGGAATCTGTGGATTTTTTATTATATCTGCTTTGTATTTAAGAGCATAACTGGCTTCATACTCAACAACAGGGATTCTTAACTCCATAGTCTGAATAATGCATTTGCCTGCATCTGGTAGGGTATTGGGCAGAGCTTCTCCTGTAGAATTTATTGCACTGTACCTCATCAAAGCATTGTTATCATTTGCAGCTCTTCTAAATGTGATTCTTAAACCACCCTTCCACATAATATCTTTATAATCTGAGAAGAATCCAGGCAACAGGCGCATCGGGAACAGCACTGTGTGGTTCTTAGATAATATCTTATCACCAGCTTCAAATCCCCCGATTTTGTAGTATGAAGCCTCGGTTTTGGATAATTTTAATGTGGCCAAAGCCGTGGAGGTAATGCCGGGATAATCTATTCTGTTTATAACAACGCCATGCTTTCTGATCTCAATTTCAGAGAATAGATGGGGCACAAAATTATCTACCAATCTTATATTTGAATTTGCCGGATAATCTGTTCCATCGAGCTTTACAACATCAAATTTGATGTATAGATCTGCTCTGTGGGGGTGTATAAATCCATCCCCTACATCAAGATCAACCTCAATCTCTGTGTTGGGTTGATTTAAATTTGCAAATGTCCTCCTGTTTGGAGGGAATGATTGTAGCTCATAACTCTCAATATTTTCCATTTTCTTCTTGTATGTATTTTTATTTAAATATTAATCTCTATGATTGCAGTTGTTGTGGCTCCAGCAAAATCAACTAATTCTTCTTTTTCATTAGTGACCATCAATTCAATATAATCTATTCTATTATGGCACACAGGAAAATATAATGTTGGGGATGGATTGTAGATGATGGGCTCCATAAATTCAGAGTTAGGTTTGAATGTTGCAATGATGCCGGTTTGTTTGTGAGTGCCTATGCCATTTGATTTGGTGATCATACCCTCAGCCACATTACAGTGAATATTCAGAGTCTCTATGGCTAAGAATTTAGGTATATTAATAGCAGTGTGTTTGATGCCTGGTTCAAGTTTTGTGTTGTTCTCAAATCCTAACAGCTCTCCTATAGTACCCAGATCCACTGTCTCTGTAGCAGATACAATCTCTACTCTGTGAGTGACAGAATTTTGAGTTAATACTATACCTCTGGGTAATTGAGCATTTAGAGTGGACAGATTATACTGCCCTGGAGTGATGACAATTTTTTGATCCCCTACTGCAATTGTGTTGTTGTGGTGTGTAATATTAGGGATCAAGTACATGCCATAAAATGCTCTGAGAGCTATTGTTTTGGGATACACTATGTCATCATTAGGGAAAGGAACTTTAGGTAAATAAATGTTTTTTCTGCGATAAGATAGAGACCCTCATTTTTGCCAAAATTCTGATCATAGCCTTATATGTCAACACAGCAAATTTTATTTTACATAAAAACACATATTTTCCAGTTTTCCGTATGTAAATACATATTTTGCGAATTTTCATTTTAAATACATAAAATCGCTCATTGACTTCATCTAACTCGAAATCCTCGAAGGAAAAATGTTTATTCTCCACACCTCTTTCATATCGAAAGTGTTAGGTTTGTTTTGTCTTTGAACACGCTCGCTGGCAGACTTTTGGCGCCTCGCCTACGATCCTATTGGGAGAAAATAGCTGTAAGTAGCTGGGGCTGGCTACACGTAACGATAGCAAGGCTTTTTAATGAAGCAATGCAGCTATTGTGGCCGGAAGGCATAAAATTTGACAATGTTCTTCTCTTGACAGATGCTGCAGCTTACATGCAGTAGGCCTTGCTGTTAGCTACCCCAAAATGGTGCACGTTAAATGTGTGACTCATGCGTTGCATAGAATATGTGAAAACATAAGAGCTCTTTATCCCAATGTCGATGAACTGGTTTCAAATGGGAAGAAGGTTTTTATCAAGTCGCCTAGAAGAATAGACATTTTTAAACAAAAATGTTCTGAAGTTCCCCTTCCCCCTACACCTGTAGTTACGCGATGGGGCACTTGGTTGGATGCAGATGTTATGCCCAGAACTTTGAAAAAATTGTATCTGTTGTAAATGATCTCGACAAAGAAGAATTCTGCAAGAACTGTTGATGGAGCCCTCCTTAAAAGTCAAATTGGCATACATCTCAAGAAACCTGTCCTTTCTCTCCAATTCCATACGAAAGCTTGAATCGTCCGCGTATAGTAGAAACGAAACTGAAAGAATTCACTGGATCTAACGCACGAGTGCAAATGTCTATATGTAGAGAATTTTTTTTGGAAAAAACAAGGTTTTCAAACTTTGTGCCAAATTGCACGTGTTTTGGAAAGTGAAGTAGAGGAAGAGGAAGCTTTGGAAAACTTCAGCGTTAGTGACATTTCGTGCTTCAAATATGCAAGAATTTTTTCTTGTGACGTGGAGCGATCTTTCTCACAATATAAGATGCTTTTTAGAGATAATCGTCACAGATTTACAATGGAGAATTTGGAAGAAAAAACTATGGTGATCCACTGCAACTATTCCAAAAAATAGCTCGCTAAGAGGTAATCATTTAGAAACTGATTTCAGGTGTTTAAAATGCATGTTATAGTTTGTTTTTGTTACCAAATGTTTTTATTTTTGTCACATATTTTCCTGTTTTTATCACATATTTTCAACATTTATGACACATAAAAAATAAATATTTCTGAGTTTTTTAGCACATAAAGTTCCGTTCCCTAGTCATCATGCAATTTGAGTTTCAATATTGAATTTTGGCTGGTGAGATGGAATATCCCCATGATGTTTCAGATACCACAAGGCCTTTTGAAAATCTTCAATTGATGGTTTATTTATTTGAGACATATATCTAAGAACAGATAAACACAAATGTCCGCAATTAACATCTTTGAAATTTTGAACACGGGCATTATTGTAATAAAGATTAGGTGATTTTAGATATTTTATTAAATTTTCAGGAGGAACACCTCCAAATGAATCAAACACAAATGCCTTATTGTTTAAATATTTAAGATAACAAATCCAGTGAGTGCCCTGATTTTTGTACTCATCCAAATTAACAATGCCACACTCTTTGTTGAGTGGTTGTTCTGGTAAAGAATCAGACATGTACACACCTCTAAAATGTTTGATGCCCAGTGGCTTGATTAAAGCTTCAATATCTTGGTTTGTAAGCGGCTCTTGTTTTTTTTAAACTTATTCATGGCTCTCTTAACACCTTTGCCTTGTTTCTCAATGGCCAGGTTATGGCGCTTCAATTCATCTAATTCTGCCCTATTTTTCTTGGCATCTATTACTGTTTTTGCTATGGCGGCTGAACCCCCAGCCAAGCTCCCAACAGCCCCGAGAGCAGCTAAGATGGCAGGGATGGTAAATATGAATCCCCCCACATGTGATTTTTTTCTTGATTGCTGTAATTTTTTTAATTGGGGGGTACTAAGCAACAATTTCATACCATGCCCCTTTGCAATACAAGAATTTTTTTTCTTGCGCTGCTTTTTGGTTAAAAGGCTATCAATAGTTTTAAGAGATTTGAGACCTGCATAAGGTACTTGATACATAACACCCTTGGCCTTCATTGTAGGTTTATTATATACATATTCACAACCCCCACCCCAATTTTTGTTTGGTGCTCATAGCTATGGTGGTTCCCAATGCTGCAATTTTTTCACTCAAAGAAGCATCTTTGCTTACAAATCTACCAAATGCAGCCTCTTCTAATTTCTTGTCTGCAACATGTCTCTTGTCAAGATCAGAATGTGTGTTGTATGCTATGTCATGGTCTCTACAAGCAGCATCTAGGGGATTTACACCAGGATCCCCTCTGTTTAATCTATGGTCCAATTTTGTACCGGGACCACAATACTGATAGCCTGGAATGTGTAGTTCAAATGGCAACTTGTTTATAATGTCATTAACAAGGCCCCGACCCTCAGAAATATTCCAAAATTTAGGTGGTAGAGTATTAATAATTTTTATAAGATATCCAATACCCTTAGTGTCATTCACTATAAAATTAGACAATTTTGTGCTTATCATGTCCATAATTCCAACCTTTTCATTGTAAAAATTGTGGTTCCCAGCATTTTCTTCCCCAGCTATCACCAATAACCTATCTACAAGTTTCCTGACATCATCAACCCACACAAATTCTTTAGGCAGGGTGTTGTATTGTTTGATTCCACTGCCAGTCTTGATTTGTGACCATATGGGCTTGATTAAATTGTTGTATTTTGCTCCACTGCTCGACTTGACTCTTTTTTGTGTGGGATCATTGTTCTGGTATAGAGCATCTGATTTTATTAATATTTCTTTGTAATCCTCATAATCTTGATCTGTATAGCTGCCAGGTCTCTTCCTGGTCATGAGTTCCCATAATCCAGGTGTGCCGGAGTACTTAACAAAAGCACCTTTTTCTCCGAGACGAGATTCTGAATATACAATTATATCATCTCCCATAAATGTTACTCTGAAATTGCCAATTCTATGAATAATGCTGCCATCAAGCTCTGTGTCAGCATATAAGCCAAAAACCTCATCTTTATTGTCCTTAGGTGTGGTTAAATATTTTTGAGCAAGAAGACCCAATTCAATAGGATCCTGACTAGCCTCAATTCTTCTAGGAGCAATAGGACTAGGTGTATGAATACTGGAAAGTGGGGTGAATGGATAATCTAATATGTTCCTAGCAGCTACAGGTACAAGCTCTGTGAGCAAATTTTGATTTTGCTCTGTAACAGTTTTGATATTCTTACCTAAATTATTAATAGCATCAATTACAGGCTGTTCTGTTTGTTTGTGTTTTTCATAAATTCCACGGTTCTCTGATTTCCATCCCTTAAATCTTTTTACAAGATAATCTCTTAATTTAAGATCATCAATGATTGGCCTTTTCATGTTTATTTATATACGTCTCTACGTCTAGAAAATTGTTGATTTTATTTCTGTATTTACCACTATTGGGTGTTCTTGTCATATCAATTGTGACAAACCCATAACTGTCCTGGTTCCAGCACTTGCTGCAAAACTTGGAAAAATCATTGTAGCTCAGGTCCCCACCTACATATTCATCATGTATGTGTTTGAGGTTGGTATGGTCTTGATGAAACACACATATAAAATTGCTGTTGTCTCGGATCAGCTGCTTGGGTATTTTTGAAAAAGTCTGTGCCAGGTAGAAGCAATCAATGTTTTTGTGCCGGCCCTGTGTAAAAAAATTCCTAACCTTATTTTGATTATCCAGTATAATGTCATCAAACACAACAACAGAATTATCGAGACATTCATCAAGTGGCTTAACATCTGGTTCAAAAGTTGCAATATCCAATCCATCATAAAGCTTCATCAGCTGCTGATATTTTAATTGTTCCAAGCTCTTAGAGAAGATATACAAGTGCCTGTTTTTCCAGTCTAACCAGTTGGGTGCCAATAAAAAATTATCAACCATTAGTGTAGTTTTACCACAAGCAGATGGCCCAACAATAAGACACCTAATATTATCAGGCAGCAACTTGCCATTTCTCTTATTCTGCTGTTCAGGTTCTGGCAGCCTTTTTATAACATCCCAGGTGCTCATATTATTATTTTGTTTGCATCGATCCAGCTGTGTTCTGGGAGTCCTAGCCATTTGACAAGTAACTTGTTGCCTTTTCTGCGAATGATTTTTTCTATGAGATATGTGTCAGGCTGTTTAGTTTTGCTGAGTTCTTCTTCATAGAACCTGCCTTTGAGAATTTCTCCTCGGTGATCCTTTATTATATATGTGTTAAGGGTCCCGGGTTTAACTTGAACCACTGTAAATAATTCAGTGCTCCAGTTTCTTGTAAAGCCTCTCTTGAATAAGTGCTTATATTTGCTTATTCTTACTTGATCCCCAATCTTGTATTTGGTTTTTTTTGTTGTTGGCTGATATCTAGGATAATAAACAGTGCTGATCAATTTTTGCTCATCAGATGAAGTTACTTCAGAGGGTTTCATGTTGATTGTGGAATGGATAGAATTGTTATATTTATGTAGAAGTTCTGGAAGAATATTAATCCATTTATAATTACCCTGCAGTGTAAATTGTTTATACATAAGATTTTTTAGGGTTCTGTTGAATCTCTCTACAATTGAGGCTTTGAGATCACTGTAACTCGAGTAATGTTGTATTGCCTGGCTTTTAATAAATTGTTGGAACACAGAATTATAAAATTCTTTGCCATTATCTGTTTCCAAATAGCGCGGGGATCTTCCACTCTGATTGATGATTGTTCTGATGGCTTCTGTAACACATTTTCCAGTCTTGGATTTGAGTGGCACAGCCCAGGCAAATTTTGAAAATGTATCTATTACAGTGAGTAGATATTTGTAGCCCTTGTTGATTTTGTCTAAGTTTTTCAACTGCCCACTTGCCATTTCAATCAAGTCGCTTTGCCATAAATCATCTATGCCCTTTGTGACTACTGGGAGTCTCTTAAAATTATGTCTGGCCTGTCTGTGTAATTCATCAACAATAATTTTTCTAGACATAATATGTGAACAAGAATATTGCAACTATAGGGTGTTCAGCAGCTGAGACTGCAGGATTTTCTAAATATAATTTGTCCCCTATCTGTATTTTAAATTCCAGAGAGCCATCATCTTCAGTATAGGCTGTTTCCAATGTATTGGGATCTGTAAAATCCTCCAATTCTACACTGGTGATTTTCACTTTGTTATCAGCATTTGTTATTGATAAGGTGGGGTAGTGGTGTGCCTGTGGCTGAAGCCAATATTTGATCTTGATTGGTCTCAATGTGCCCCCAACAAAAAACTGGTAATAAAATTGTGCAGGGGACAGCATATATATTTTGCCACCTGGTGTAAATGGAGAATTATATTCTTTGTTGGGGATGCTGTACAATTCAAGAATTACTGTATGTTTGGGATTTTCAATTATGCCTGTTATTTCCTTTTCTGCTGTGAGCAATCTACTTGTTACAGATTCAAGGTGCTCATTGATGGTTCTAACAATCTCATCGTGCCCCGGCTTGATTCTTATGTCCACAGCAAGTTTTTTGTATTGTTGCACAATATCTTGAAGCTGGGTGGCAAAAACAGACAGAGCATTTGCTTGATTGGATTCCATGGTCCCTAGCTGTTGCTTGATATTAGCTACAATTTGTTGCAAATTTTCAACAATTGCCAATTTTGAATTTTGAGCTGTAAGATCATGGACCTGTCTTCTGATATCCTCAAACAGGGCATGCAGTTCATTAATATGTTGATTAGTTGGAAGAGTGGCCACTGCCTGAGTGAGATGTTTGATCTCTGCCTGGATATTCTTGATATCTTCTGATTTCAATATCCTATTCACTGCTCTCTTAATATTTTTAAGTTCCTGTGATGTGTTCAAATTTGATACTGTATTTTGCAAAAATTCAAGTGCCAATTTCACATTGTGTAATTCAGAAGCATCGGCCACATTTTGCATAGCATTTTGGAGCAGGGCTATATCTGCCTGAGAGGGTGTGGATTGTTGTAAAATTTCAAGTTTTGTTTGGATATCATCGATCAAGTGATGAAAATGAGACAGTTCAGATTCAGTATTGAGGTTTTCAAGCTTTGTGATTTGTTGCTGGACACTGACAAGGGTATCTACAATCCCGGGCAATCGGGATTCAAGTACATTTGCCAAATCACTTTGCACTGCTGCTATTGTACCTTCAAGATGGGTTATGGAACTTTGAATTTTTCCAAAATCTTCATATGTTTCAAGTTGCAGCTTAATATTTGCTACACTGCGAGTTATTGCATTCAAAGCATCAGAAGATGGCAAATTGTTCATAAAATTTTCAAGTGTCTCAATTTTTTCTTTAACCTCGGCTATGGCATTGTTCAGAGGGTCCAGATTAGGTATCTGGAGTGACTGAATCTGTTCTTTTAGAGTGGAAATCACTAGATCAAAATCTTCTTGTGATTTTATGCTTTTTACAATTGTTTGGAGCTGTGCCTGGACATTATTTATTTGCTCTTCTAATTGTTGTTTCAATTGCTCAGAATTGGTAGCTTGGGTCTTAAATTTGGCTTGAAGAGCTGCAACAGCTTCTTCTAAACTTTGAAAATTATCCAATGTAGCCAGATCAGTATATTTCTGAAGCAATAATTTAAGTTCAGAATCAATTTTAAGAAGAGGGTCCATGCATTGTGATTGCAAATTTGTAATTTCTAATTGAAGACTGGCATTGAGTGTAGTTTGTAAAGCTTGTAAATCACTTCTTAATTTCTTGACTCTGACATCAAGCATCAAAATCTCATCACTGTGATCTTCATGTCTTGTATGGCCAAAAATATCATTAGGCATTTTGTTTAGTAGTTATTTATTATAGAGTATCTGATTCTTAATTCTATAAAAAAGGGTATGAGCTTGTCATAAGATCCAGGGACCTCAATATATAAGCAGTCACCAGCAGAAACAGTATAAACAGTGCCAGAAATCATGTTTGAGTGCTTAATTCTGTAAATATTTCTCCCTACTGAAATTTTAACATCACCCTCAGGAGTTGTAATAAATTGCAATTGCCCACCTACAGGTAATTGGTAATGATTTAAATTATTGTTAAATATGTACAATGTTTTGCCTGTTTCATCATCAACATCTGTAAATATGCTGTTCAGATGAATAATTAACAAGCCACTCAGTTTAGACAGCATATCAGAAGAGGGTTGTGGTGTTGGCAGATCCATAATATCTTGTTTTTTAAACCCAAATAAGTTCATAGGCATGTTTATTTATTTCAAATCATGCTCTGTAATTGGGCATTGATTGCCATTTTTCAAATCACAATGACCCCATGGTAAAGTATGTATGCCACATGATAAAATGCATCTCTTATCATCATGTGGGTCCAGAGCCACTTTTCTTACAACATTTGAAGTCAATAAGTGATCTTCACTCTGAATTCTGGATTCTGATGTTCTGATTGAACTCTGGGATTTGAGGCAATTTTTATAATCTTCAAATTGGAGCTCTTTTTCCACAGCTACTTTGCCAATGCCCTTGGCTTTTTTGACAACAGCACTACATGTTTTAAAACTGTACGTCTTGGCACTTAACCCAGCAAATTCCACAATAACATCACCAAGTGTCTCATCTTTTAACTTGCCGGGCACCTTTTTGTTGTGGGGTTGAATATTCAAATAGCCTGGCAATTCACTGGTATCAAAGTATTGAAACAATTCAGGCTGTGCCATATCTTGATAAACATCTTCTGTTTGAATATCAAGAACAAAACTATCCGTGTCCATGTATATCAGTTTTACTCTATCACCATAAAAAGGTTTGAACACATCATAATACAATGTTAACATATGTAATTTGGACAATTCCAATATTGCAGCCCCTACATAAATAGGTTTATCAAACTTAATCTTTGTTTTTTTCATGTTGAAAAGTGCCATATCTTCATCATAAATTCTTCTGTAATTGAAATTAGGCTTTGCAACCAATTTTTTACTCAGGCTGGGGTCAGTAATTATTTTAACATCGGTATGTTTTCTGACATTTTCAATTGTTTTGCCATATACAGAATTAACCATCAATTTAAACAAGGCCTTATCAAATTGGCTCTTTGCAGATGTTCGAAGCTCCGTGTTTGTATTAATATATGGTTTCAACCATTCTGAGTGCCTGAACCTCAAGACTTTTCTAACTTTGGTCACTTGAACACCATGTTTCATCAGGAACTGGAGGTACTTGTAATGTATGACATAGCCCTGTTTTGACTCCAGTGTCATCATGAGCTTCTTCTGTTTAGAGCCAGGTGAGCATTGAACCTCAGGAATTGGGGGCAGATCAGAAAATTTGTTATGTAAATGATTAGGAATTATCAGATCAACCTCTAAGAAGAGGCCATTTTCACGGTCATCTAAACCCTGAAGATCTTCAATATTGAAATGTTCAACCCACTCAAGCCCTGCATATGGCAGTTTTTGCATCATAGCGTGACCATAGAGGCTGTTGGCATCTACATATGCTATATAATTTGATGGCCGTGCTGGATCATAATTGGGAATAAGCTTGTTATTTGCTCTGGCATATCTCTGAGAACATTGCACCATCCCCCCCTCTTATACCTTGCTCCATAAACAGGTACATATCTTGATCTTGGATCAGATCCAATGGCTTTTTGGTGTTTAAAAACATTGCAGCCCATGCTAGGCCCGGGGCACTGAAAAAATACACTGGGTCCAGTCCATAATTTTGCATCGAAGATTTTCTGAATGTCTGCATTATATCTGCTAAGATGGTCACATCAAGTTTTAAATATGCCATGTGATAATCACCAAATGTCCGGCATTTTAAATTGTTCCACACCAATTGGGCATGGTGATAATCCTCATCTGTGATTCCAGAACCTCTGATTCTGCTGTAAAACTCTTCTTGTGGAGGCAGGGAGCACTCATCAAATTTAGAAACATCTGTAACATAATCATATGGATATACACCCTTCCGCCTAATTAATTTCAGGTCCTGATTTGGAAACAATGCACGTGTGATTTTGAATTGATCATCAGATAATTGAGTGGCCAGTGTAGCCAGGCTAGCAGATAAAATTCTGTAAGAATCAAGAAATCTCATGTGAATAGGAACACCATTAACTTTAATTGTTTTGCTAATAGATATATATTTTTCATCATTTTCAGCTAAAATATTTAAATTCTGCTTCTCAAACCCCTCGTACCTGATCAGATGATGGAAATCATAATTGGATGCTCCATGGCAAAATATGGGGATAAATCTTGGTCTCTTGATCTTAATATTACAGCTATTACACAGGGCCATTAAGAATTTACCATCTGTATGAGAATGGTGTTTCACCTTGATATTTGTATCTGAAAATTCAGAATCACATACCGGGCATTTTTCTGCATTGTTGAAATCTTCAATCTGTTTCTCTGTTAAAGGCAGCATGGGTTTTGATTTTAATAATATATTAGATGCTATGTCACGGCACTCATTTTCTATTCTATGTGCAAATTCTTTGATGGCATCTGGCCCCATGTATGAATATTCTTTGGTAACAACACCATCCTGTACAACCACATAACAAAAGCTGGAAGGTTCATGTAGCTGGTATGGTGTAATTGAAGATTCTTCAGGATCTGGATTGCAGGATGCAAGAGATTTGAGATTTGATTCAGAATCCCAGACAATATATACTGGGTGTTCCAACAAGGCTTCAAACTTTTTGAATTTGCAATTTTCACTTGGATTAGGCATCACCATATGAACAGGTTTATGGTTGCCACAATATTTCAGATGCTCAATTAACTTGTTTTTGGCAATTTCTGCATTCACTTTACAAACCCCTTTTATTATTTTTTTGCCATCAAATACAGTTAAACATCTTCTGCACAACTTGAATATTCTATTGGATTTGTCTAGTTGTGTTCTCACTAAAGCTTCAAGATTATGTATCAGAGTGTAATGATATTTGCCATCCCCTTCAATTAAGAGCAGATCAATCGGAACAGCAGATTCATCATCAAGTATACTGATTCTGAGAGGTGCTATCGGGCAATTACCAGTGGAACAAGTAAATACATTAATAGATAATTGTTTGCCATTGATATGCCTGGCCTTTTTTTCAAATTTATCAATATTCTGAACAGACATTGGATATTCTAAACCCTCCATTGCATCGTCAAAAAGATGTTCATGTTGTTTATAATAAGTTATTCTCTCAGGATTCCTTGAAACTGGATACAAAGCAGCTAAAATACACCACAAAAAGCATTTCTCATCATTATTTTTTATATTAACCACAGCTGTTTTGTTTTTAATATTATCAGGTAATGGCAAATATGTAGAACCTTGTAATGGGCTGAATTCAGAAATATTAACATATAACTTGTGTGAAGAACCGCATAGGCTCCATCCAGACTCTTTTGCTGCAAATTCAGAGTGTTTAATATTCAATTGATCTATCAAACTGCTTATTATTTTGTCTGAATTTGCATTTGAGTATACAGGTACAGTTTCTGTTATGTGGGGCTGTGTAAATTTTGTGCCATTTGGCTTCTTATATTGTGTATACAATTTGAGGGAGAGCTTATAAGAGCCATTTTGTGCATTTAGAATTGCCTGCAGATCAGGATTTACACTGCTCAAAAAATTCTGAATACCACATCTTGGCTCTGATACAAACCGATAATCCCTAAGTTGGGCATTAAAACTGCTATGGATGGGTTCAAAGCGTGGCTGCTTTGCAGGTCCAGCATTAACAGGTGCTTCATGTTTCCTTTTCAGACCAGATGTAGATGGTTGTGAGGGCAATATTGATGACTGTGCAGAACAAGTATTTTTATGTGTATATGTGAAGTATTGCATGCTGTATTTTCTATTGCATTTGGGGCAAATTTTTGTGGGAGTTCTGTATTTGTCTGGGTTACAAATCTTTTGGTGTCTAGCCCAATTAGAGCTAAATATATTTTTATTGCATTGGTCACAATATTTTTGACTTGGCATTTTTGTTGTTGTTTATTATATACAATTTCCTGGGCTTCAATTCAAAACTTTATACTGGATAAAAATATCAGTTGGGTTCAGCACTGTGCTGTGTGTGTGTGTATGTATGTATGTGTGTGTGTGTGTTAATATTTTTGGCTTTGGTATTTATATAAAATTTCCTGGGTTTTAAATCTAATCTCTATGCTTAATCAGTTGGGTTCAGTACAGACAAAAAAACTGCATAGCTCTATGTCAATTAGTTCTTGAGATTTGTATTTAGGAACCACTTTGGGCTGTGTGGGGGTGGGGGTGGGTAGGTGTGGGTAGGGGTGCATCTTGGCTTAGTTTTAAGTGCTGTGTTCAAAATAAAAATATAATAGCTGGTAGCTGTATCCAAGCCCTATTATAATTTTTGTTTCTCTATTCTGTTACTAATTTTGATCCTAGGATAATTATATTTATGGGGGTGATTCTGCATAGCTGGAGTATTTTCTCCTGTGCGTACCTCCCGTTTCTCTGCTGGGTGTACATGCAATCAACACTGCACGCCATGCCCTGGCGCTCGCAGGAACTAATCCATCAAGGCAATTGCTGAAGGCAATAGAACAAATCAATATATTGATTCCCAGGCCGGTTGAGAACTGGCTCTTGAGAAGAAAGCAGCGGCCTTCAGAGGCACTGACCTAGCACAAATACCTGCACAAACATGCATGTCCCAGAAGGCACTGACCTAATGCCATGTGTATTGATTTTATATAACAACTTGGACAGATATAAGCCTGACTCTAAATATGAATAACATGTGTAACATGTGTAATATGTGTAACAAATATCAGATTTTGTATAAAAAAAATGCAAAATATCCCAGTTTCAATTCGATCCATTTATCTGAATCGAAGAAACCAACAATTCACATATCCCCATATCATTGTATGCTTGCCCTATTAGCACCTCTTTTGCTGTTGTGCTCAATTAATTTTCACTAATTGGCAATTTTCTTGAAGAGGCCTAATAGAACAAGATACGGCGGTATGAGAAATATGTGAATTAAAGATATTTTAGCAATATACGACGTCTTAAGAAAGGCATATTCGGCTCCAAAGTACTTTGTCTAATGCTTACTACCATTCCCTATTACTGGCAAAAAGAGTTAAAAATATTGACATATTGACTTGTTCCCAAGTGTTCACCGAGTTCAGACATTTGCACATAGATGGCCCTGTTGTTGTTGCTTATCAAATACTGGAATATCTCTAAAACAAGCAAATTTTGTTTACTGTTTTCTACAATTGGCAATACTGAGATGTATTACACACCAGATGAATTCAAGGTACAGAGACCCATGTTTGTAATTAACACTTCAAAAAGGAAACAGGTTGTGGTGAATGACAGAACAAACATTAAAATTATCTGTGAATTCCATGAGGCATTACCTGATGACACCATATGTAGTGTTATTCTCATAGGAGAAAAATCATATGTTTATGATGTAAGAAATGAGAGAGTCACGGAGCAATTCTAGAGGGTCTCTGCATATTACATTGTTTTAATATTAGATTGAAGCTGGGGTTCAATTAAACTTAAATTGGAAGTAAATATGTGTGTATATGGGTGTGTATGTGTATCTTGGCCTAGTTTTAAGTGTGGCCAATTTTGACAAGTTTATGGACAAAAATTTGGCTGATGCAACTTTTGTAAGTATAAGCAAAACAATCTGAGGGGGCTCTTCCTTTCCGAAAAATTCCTGAGGGCATTTTTACAAAAATCTTGGATTAGAGGGGGTTCCACACTTGAGCAAAAAGCTCATATGCTCATGTTGAGCTAGTTTTAAGTGTAAGCAAATCTGCTGGAGGGGGGCTCTTCCTTTCCGGTCCTGGTTATATATACTTTCCTACTACTTACTGATGTAACATTCTAACAGCAGAAATAAACACGTGAATATGTTAGGTAGGTTAGATTTAGTGCTATCAGCGTAGCTTTCATAGTAGCCAATAAATACGTGACGTCATAACAGTTACCGCTGACATTATGTCTCCAACACAAGGGAGCCCTGATTATTTATTTATAGAGGGCAAGGACGTACTAGTTCATTAAAAGTGAACATTAAGATGTCTAAGCACAAAGGTTTTTTAAAATATCTTTTAATTTATTATTATTATTATTATTATTTTAATAATAATGATAAGGCGGTGATCATCGAGTGAGCTTTGATAGCCAGACGTTGGTCAAACAAACGAGGACAAAATTCTTAGTACCCTTGGCATAAGGGAAGGCGTTTCTGTTTTAGTGAACTTCGGATATAGTGAACCAATTTTCTGAATCCCTAGGTGTTCATTACCGTATGAAGATCATTAGTGGTTCTTAACTGATAATGAAATTTGTTTCAAAGTTAGGCCCCACTTGTGAAGCCAGTACACCCCTGATAGAGGCGATAATTTGCTTGGCTCTGGCAGGGATGTAATTTTACCTTTTCTTGGCAGGGCTTAGTAGGGGGAATTGAGGAAAGGAAAACAGTTCGCAAGAATATTTCACTCGACACAGTTTTACTCAACCACAAACATTCTCTCTCATATTTGAATAGCTATGTTGACATAGCAGTTCGTGCCCTCACGTACAGTACAGTCAGCATACTTCGTAAGAAGTCTAAAGCTTATCTCTGCACTGGATATTCCATTCGTCAGCACAGCTACTTGCCGTGACGCGAAAAAAAATATTTACGACTGTCCCTAGATCGTAACAGTGTGCATTTTATGTCGGTAATTGCATCGGGAAAACAATCGGAATGCATTTTGCCGTTTTAGTGGCATCGTGTGGTAATTCCTTTTATCGCAGCATGTAGAGTTGGATTTATCTGGAGAGATGTGTCGTGTAAATTGTCTTGAAAAGTGTGCTTTGTACGTACTTCTGTCCTGTGAGACGTGGGGGTTGACGCTTATAATAGCTAATATGGCCAGTAGGTAAGTTAAGGCATACACACGTTGATTCGGTCTTTTCTTTTTAATCCTTGTCCCCTTTTTTTTTACACGCACTCAGACATGTTCTTTTTCGTTAGAAATTTCTATTGATATGTATCATTATATTAGCTCTTAGTTACTTAAGGGGAGGCTCAGACAGGACAAGACAGGAGTAATCATGGCGATTTTGCATTTTTGTTGAAGATTCGGTAACATTAGTTACCCTGCCTTCTAGTTTTATTATTTCCCTGTCTTGGTTTGTTTTGTTTTTGATATTTTTCCCTTTCGGACTAATGTCATTTAATGCATTTGACATTGAATTACATTGTAGGAGTTATATTATACTAGCATTAGGCTAAGTACCTAAAGTGTAAATCACCAACCCTGAGACCTTCTGTAAACAAACCGTCTCACCGATTCGATGTATCACTCCGCGTCAGCTGATTCATGACCGCCGACTACCGCAATCATCTGCTGTTACACGCATAGAACTCGCCATGTTGAAAGTGGCACTACTTCCTTGCTGATCACATGATTATTTTTAGAAAATAACCAATGTTATAAAATATCATTATGTACACAAATCTCTAAGCTCATTGAAAGTTACAATGCATATTCCTAAAAAATGTTCACACTTATATTGCCTTTCCATGTCAGCAAGTTATTTTACGAAGTGCACTATATTTGGCCAAAAAAAATCGTTATTAGGATGCTTGTCAAAGTTTCCAACCACAATAAATTTACGAAGTTTCTTTGTCTTGTTTTGATCATCATCATCAATATATTTATTGGACTTACAGGATTGCATATTGCTGTTTATGCCCATTATATATTTTATAGACATAAGATACAATTTACATAGAATCTACAAACAAATTTCAAATACACTCCTATATATCAAACCTTAGAAATATACATGACCATGTTATATCATTTTGTCTAAAAAAATTCAAGTAAAATATATTCAATTCGCATGCAAGAAAGAAGCCAAATTTATGGGAAATGATTACTGGTGCAAAGAGTTAACCATAAAGGTGAAGCAATAAGTACAAAAGAAAGAGCATTGGGTTTAAAGTGAGACGTCATTTGCGGCAGCGTATCCCATACTACAAATTGGCCGTTGTTTTACCTTACGTAATGAATCCTGTAACAACGCTGGATTTTTGTGTGGATTATTTTACTTAGAAGTTTACATTGTTTTCTGCATGCACGTGGTTTTGTTTACAGAAGGTCTCGGGGTTGGTGATTTGAACTTTAGAGCTGATCATTTCTATTCTATTACATATATTTGCTTTTGTCTTTCTTCTGCCCTTGTCCCAATTTAGTGTTGTTGAACCTGATATTGCGACGGCACCCATCCGAATACTGTGTTCCATTAAGCCGCTTGCGTTATGTACACTTATGCGACTTGCTGCTTCGTATATTTGTTATTTTACAGTTAATCTAGTCTCCGCATTTTATAATCCGTCTTCTAGGATCCCGTTGACCAATGTTTCGGCTCAAAAAGCAATTTTGTAATTGATTCACTGCTTTCTTTGTACTGTACATAGATACAGTAACAATTACAAAAATTGCCATTATTAAAAAAAAATAAGAACCAATTATTACATGAGTGTCCCACACATATTTCATCATTCATTAAACTTTAGAAATATTATACATTTTTATGTTGCATTAATGCTTTTTCGTATACATAGCTGCAGTTACATAGTAATTATAATGATTACAAAAATACTATTATTACCAACCAATTGTTCGCTGTTACTGGAATGAGTGTGATATCGCCAGTGGCGAAGCGTCCTATGAGGCCCGGAGGCCGGGCCTACCCTAATATATTTGTATATTACGGATTATTTTATTACTTATAAATTTCATTAAACGACGCTTAATAAAATAAAACTGAAATTCTAGGTCTTCCGATAATTACCGCAAGTTTGCAACACTGCCTGGAACCGTATCTGCGCATTCACCGAGGCCCGCCTGAGAGTGCCTCAGCTGGTCCTAACAACCTATGTGATTCGTGCGGGAAAGCATAATTTCAGGGGCGCGTTCGCCTGTAATGTAAACTGAGAGGCCGGCCTCTTTTCTCTCTCTCACCCTCTCTCCCTGATTTCCGAAGAGTGCCGATCGTGTACGAGCCCGTGACGAAGCAGGCAGTGGACGTACAAAGCTTGTTGAGAAGCAACACCTCTAAGCCTGGCCTCCTAACCTATCAAAGTAGGCATTATTAGAATTCTAACTGCAAATAATGCATGCAAGTTGGTTACCAGTGTTAAGTTTGGTGCTTTCAGCTCTTTTGAGGAAATACTTTTCGCGAAGTGTTATCTGCTGGATGTGCCCCACACCAATCTCGATTCATCATTTTTTAAATCATATTATAATTTTTTTTAAAAAAAGTCGCCTGTTGAAGAAGAATTATATGCATAAAAGAGTTAAAAAGAAATAATTGATTGATAGATTTAGTTTATTTTACTTGGCTTTCTGCCATTTTTGCCTAATTGGGAAGATGAGAATGAGCAATAATATGATGACATTGACGAAGGGACACTCACAAAGAACACCTATGCCCAGCTGGGGATTCGAACCTGAGGCCCTTGTCGTAGCACGCTGTTATAACCAATCCGCCCCGGAGGTCCGCATTAAAATGAAATAAACGCTAAGTGACGATCAAGTGAACCAACTATTTCTGTAATGCGAGAAACATTTTCAATACTGTTATTGAAGTAGCAAATAATTTTTACGAGGTGCTTTAATCTAACAAATGTAGATGGGTAGGGCCTGACAGAACGGCTTTTTCATTGGGTGACGCGTGGTCAGAACATCGAGTCCCATCGTCACTGTTTTCTGACCTTCGAGACAGAAGCGCCTTTACTCTCAGATATCCAATCGAGACTAGATTAAAGTAGAATCTGAACCAATGCCTCCAGGGGGAATCGAACCTTCTACTTCTTGATTATAAGGCGAGAGCGTTAATCACTACATTATCCTTTACAATCACTATCCCGACTTTTTCGAACAGTAGTAGACGAGATTCAGGCAATATGTTATCTTTTATTTTCTAGGGGCTATATTTTAACATACTACTGTTAAAAAAAATCACATCTTCCCCACCCCCAATCCCTGCTCCGTCCTGTGCCTACCCTTCCAGAGACAGCACGCTTTGATACTGGATATCGCACGCATCTCAAGGGGGACTTGGAGCTGATAGACCCACTACGTGAATGCCTCCCATGTATGTTATTTTTATGAATAAAAGTCATACGGAAACATTGGGAACACCTTAGGGAAAAATGTAATTTTGTTTAATTTTTTTTTATAAAAATATTCACAATTGAAAATCGAAAAACAAGATTGTGAAATTTGTTTGTTACAATGCTGATCGTGTTATCCTTTTAATTGATTATTAAATTACATGTGTACATACCAAAATAGTGGCGTGCTTAAGAGGGGTTGGTGGGGGCCATAACACCTCCCTTTGGGTCAAGTTTCCTTAAGAAATAGAAAGTCACACGCAGGAAAAGATGATAAAATGAAGACTGACTACTAAAAAAAAAGGTACACGTACCCCCCTTTAAAATCCTGAGCACGCCACTGGACTCTCATACAGAATGTGAATGAATTTCTATGGAACCTCATTTATGTAATGCGTCTGCTTCTCCTGATATCTAAAACCCTTGCTTTCTCTATAGACCCGCTTCTTACTTTGACATCAACGTTCAGATAAGTACAGAACGTTGCGACAGCTTGGAAAGCTGAAGGATATTAGTATTGTAACAGATTTGTTATACATGCAAGGCAACACATGAACAGCTGGCGTAAATCATAGTCGGAATCTGGACAACAGATGCAACCACACGGAATACGGATTCTTGAAAATGGCTTGGGGAGTGTCACAAGTGTTGATACAGCTAAGTTGTTTTGTCGATATTGTATAGGCACAAAATTTGACGTCATTTCTTCTTACCGCTTTCATGGGAAACAGTCTCCTACATAACAGCTGATGATTTTTAGTTCGACAACTAATAGGAGGGCAGACTCATGTTCACGACACCTTTTCTTACAATATCTCGACGTGGATTGTAAAAATCAGTAGACATTTGGAAGTACATGTGTAACGTTTACATTAGCGTCACATGTGTAATATTAATCTGTAGAAACGTTTGGTAAGTTTCAACTTTCAGCACAGAAAAAAAATCTGCTTTTCAGAGAAGAGATAAATACATTGATATCTCATGTCTTAAATTATGAGAAAATAATCGTGTTTACAGAATATACTTTAGGAAGTAAATCTTATTTTTACACATAAATGCGTTACTTACACTTGTTTTATATTTTTACACAAATTTCCAACTTATGCGTTACATTCTGCACGTTCTGATCAGTTCGAAACAAGGTTGTTTTCAAATGTAATATATATATATATATATATATATATATATATTCATTCCTTTCTGTTTTGACTTTGTAGACTGACACCTCCTTCTTCCTTCTTAGGTTCTTCTCCGTGAACAAAATGATTGACCAAAGGCATGGCCTACCATGTGTCCTGATCTAACACCTAAGATGTTCTTCTCAGAATGGAAAAGGAAGAAGAAAGGAAAATCTTCTGATACCATTCTGCTATCCTGCTAAGACAATCATGATAATTTCAACCACCAAGCGCAATCATAGTTGAAGCACAACATTAGAGGTAAGTAAGGACATATGTTTCGATTATGTACGTTTTTCACGGTGTTAGCAGCAGTTCCTTTTTGTTTATTTTGTTGACTAGTCACGTAATGAACAATATTGCTAGTCAAACCAATTTTGTAAGTCTATTAGTGTTCTAGAAATATATTCAATTCTACAAATTTCAGAAACGAAATAAATGAAGTAATAATAAAGGTTAGAGTAATATATATATATATATATATATATATATATATATATATATATATATATATACGCCATGATTCTCAAAATGTAGGTGACAAATCTGTTAGCCTATAAGTTTTGGAAGCGCCTTCTTTAATCTATTGGTGCCGTCGACACATGTGCTCTTCCGTTGTAAGAATGAAATCAGCGTAAACAATGAACATGACTTGCACAGTGCGTTAGTCGCGACAATCGACGCAAGGGGGCATGCATATCTGGTCGAGTCTACTGGCAAAATAGGGAAGACGTCTTAGGTGCAACGCAGAAATTGTCATTTGATCCACTTCGGAAGGGTTTGTTACGAGCCACAAACACATAAATCGAGCGATGATCAACAACTGAATGCATACAAGTGAAATACAATCTGAAAGTTACATACTTCACATTTCTACCTGTGTTTGGATACGTCCGTTTGACACGTCCAAAGACGATGGGGGTGGAGGGACACACCTCATTGAGGCTGTCCATTGCCAAACTTTTCCGATGGCGGCGCCACCCCTGTTGTGTCCCTAAAGAATTTCGTTCGTCATTTGGTTGCCCTAAGCTTTAGATTGGAGCGCGAGGGATGCTATTCAAACGTTATTTTCAATGATGGTAAGCAGGGACGTCGCTAGGGGGGCACGGGGGGCACTGGCCCCGGCAAACGTCCACGTGGCCCCGGGAAACTGTTCTGTATTTGCTGGAAATTTTACTTTGTTTGATGACAAATATTGCAAAATAATTCCTCAGTAAATTTTGCTTGCAGTTTGAAACACTTCTTCAATTTTCAGTAGCACGAACCGAAGGAAGGCATTTCTTTCTTATTTCCGTGTTTCTTGCTTGTTGAACAAAAACAGATGTATTGGCAGAGAATGCAGTTAATGGTTTTATGGTCCGCCCCGGTCAAGGAAGTCGGAGACCTATTGAAGATGCACTTTACCTCCTTGCTGCACACCAGATCCAGAATCCCCCAAAACCCGCAATTTCTCTACATCTGGCCCTGCACTGGCACCATGGACACCGAAAGGACGACACAAATAGGAAGATTTAGCTGCGGGTGGCTACATGGGGATATCTTTTCTGAGCCATATAATAATTAACCCAGACAGTTGGATAATAAGCCTTTTGGTTTATTATCCAACTTTCTGGGTTAATTATTATGTGGCTCAGAAAAGATATGGTTTATTATCCAACTTTCTGGGTTAATTATTATATGGCTCAGAAAAGATATCCCCATACGTTTAAATTCCAAGAACAGAATTCTATTGCTTGTCCATTTTTCGGCGCGGGAATGAATGACATAGCGGTTCTTCTCACATGCACTCAACCCTCCTGCTAATGACCTGCCCTGCAAAGGAGGGAAAGGCCACTTTCTGAAAATTCGGAGAAACGTCGAATCGGTCGGTTCATCTGTTGAGTTGGTGGGCAATTGATTGATTGATTGATTGACTGATTGATTTAGTTTATTTTACTTCGCGTTTTGTGCCTCTTGGCTAATTTGCGAAGATGGGGATGAGTGATGAAATGATGAAATTGATGAATGGACATTCACAAACAACCAAGCCCGAGCGTTATTCGAACCCGGGAGGTGGACAATTGATGTCTGTCAGATAGTTTGAAGTAGGGTTTGTGGTCCGAGCGGTGGTTAACTTCTGTAAACGCGAGAAGATAGAATCACGAAGTGTTTGTGATCTCGTTTTCCTACATCGCGAGTGAAATGTCGAATGAGAAGTTGCCAGATTGTCCTCCTGTGGAAACAATGGATCAAGATCGACTGATCGACCAAATGTCCAGCATATTGACGTTCTAAAGGAGAGTCTGACTACCACACAAGATCCTGGGTTCGACTCCTAGGGTGATTGATCTAATGTATAATGAAGAATAAACCATGTTTCAATTAAGGAAGAAAACTAGGTATGTAGCAAATTTTTACAGCCGTCTGCATGCTCTGTAAGTATTATGTTTCAAAATTTGTATATCTTTCTGACTTTCTGTGATTTTTCTTCATTTAGCCTCCACCTGCAACTGCGGAAGCTGTTGCTGCTGCTTAGGTGGCAAGGGTGACTAGACACAAATATAATTAATCCCTTGTCATACAGCGAATAATAGTTATATAATATAATCATGAGTTATGAAGAAGCAAATTACTTATGAAGCATTTTCTGTTTCTATTTGTTGTGCAGTGGTTAACCGGATTCACTACCATGCCAGGGGTCCTGAGTTCGAATCCCGGACTGGGCGTGTGTGTTCTTTACGATGGTTCTCTCATCAATTTCACATCACTCATTGTCATCTTCATCTTGACGATTAGCCAAAAAGTGTCAGAAATGCGAAGTAAATTAAACAAAATCAATCATTTATATTTTTCTATATTACGCCGCTTTTATACCTCTTGGGTTAAATACGACGATGAGGATGAATGATGAGCCGAAGGAATGGCGATGGGACAGACATGATACCAGGTGGTTATAATTAAAGTGACGGTGTTCAGAGTGGTACAGCACGGGCTGTAATGAGAGTAGCAGTCTGAAACTTCGTAGATATGCTAATGAAGCAATGCGCTCGCGAATTATGCAAAAAAAAAAAAAAAATTGTTCCAATTCTCGCCACCAGGGTAAAAAATGGCGCTGTAAGCAGTCAAAACGTGGAATTTTCCGTAACTCTGACGTCAAAGTCGGTGACATTGCCTAACCATTGTGTGAGCTCCTTGGTTGTTGTTGGTGACGCTTGTTGCATTTTCCTTTAGTAATGTTCATGCAATTCGAATAGTGAAATTGTAGCCATATTTCATTACAAAGAGTATTGTTTTCTGCGATTTATAGTGTTTTCCTGTAACTATACCAAGTTTTGACTGCTTACAGCGCCATTTTTTACCCTGGTGGCGAGAATTGGAACTTTTTTTTTTTTGCATAATTCGCGAGCGCATTGCTTCATTAGCATATCTACGAAGTTTCAGACTGCTACTCTCATTACAGCCCGTGCTGTACCACTCTGAACACCGTCACTTTAATTATAACCACCTTGTACAGTGTCTCTCAAAAGTTTTAGGACAACGACATTTTAAACTAGGCAACCCAATTTACACAAGCCGTTGGTGGGTTGCGTGCAGAGTTAGGCTCAATTTCAGGGTTGCCACATGAACAATAGATATTTATAAAATACGCGAAAGAAATATAAACAATTATTATTGTATAAAATTATTAAAAATATCACTATTATATCGCAAATGACAAAATTCTTTCTCAAAGAAAAAAATAGGTTTTCTAGTATTTCATCGCTGATGAGAGCCTACAGTAAGGAAAAGAGGTGAGAGGATACGAAGGAGAGGAGAAAGAGAAAGCGAAAGGAGAAGAGGAAAAGTAGAGGAGAGAAGAAAGAGAGGATAGACGAGGAAAGGAGATGTAGTGAGGAGAATGGAAAAAGATTCGAGGAGAGATGAGGAAAAAAGAACAAAGAAGAGAAAAGAGGAGGAAAACGAGAGGAGAGGAGGAGACGAGAAGAGGGAAGTGGAGAGTAGAGTAAAGGAGAGAAAAAGAGAAGAACGAAAAAAGAGAGTGCAGTGGAGTCGGAAATCTAAGACAGGAAAGGAGATAAGAGGAGTGGAGAAGAGTGGGATGGAGATAAGATGCGAGAAAAGTAGGGAAGGCGATATGAGATAAAAGCAGAACAGAAAGAGGGGAGAGAAGAAGGAGAAGGAACTGGAGAGAAGAGGTAGTTGCAGAAAATATCGTCTGAGCGTCAAGAATGGATGCATTGGTCAAATTATCGACATGAAACATTGAATAACATTTTGAAATGTATTGGAGAATATATTAGATCGGTGCGAAATGCCTTTTGGCTGAGTTCAGAGCAAATTAAAATCTTCCATGTAAGATCTTTGATTTTACCTGCGATTACACCACTAAAAAAATGAACGTAATTTTTAATATTTATAAGAATTATTCAATTTTTCTCTACTTCTCGGTTCGTTGAAACTGAGATTTTGTAATTCAATATTTCCCCTACCCCCATCGTTAATTCCAAACTGAATCATTCCGTTTCACACGGCGTGGACAATGAACACAATGGGATATGTCTAAAACTTACGAAAATTTTCTGCCAACGGAAGGGTTCGAACCTACGACCATCAAACTGACAAACCTGAACGGTAGCCACTACCCTACAAGCTTTCGTTCCTTAAACCAGGTAGATGAACCGCTACACCACACCTTTACCTTCGAATGAAACAACAATTTTTTTTTAAGTATTCTGTCCCTTTAATATTGTAAATGTCGTTTGGTATACGTGTAGTTGAACTTTGACTTTAATTTTGATTTCCTTTCTTGTAGTATAACCGATATCTTCGAGAAATAATTTTGGAAGTGATTAAAGCGAGAATATTGGTAGTTGTGAAAATGCCAGTTATTTCTTCTAACTTATTATTGTGATTAGACATTATTAATGGAAAATATCTAGAGGCTTGAACATTACAGGACGATGTTCTTTTCCTGTGATACTGTAACAGACAAAATGCTTGTTTACTGATGCAAGTCTTGTGTCCAGAACAGTCTTATGAAATGTATTTGCTGTTGCGTAAGGTAACACGAAATAATTACACCGTGTGCGAACTACCAAATCTGTGCAACGTTATACGTAAACAGGCGGAAAATTTTATTCACAAAATCATGTCACATTTGACAGTATTAGTCAAGAGAGACTCGTGGGACACTGTGTTAAGGTGCTGGACTAAATCCTTCTAATTTTTCTTCCTCGAAGAACAACAATTTCTAAGGAAGAGCAACTGTGATGATCTTTCTTATTTCTTTTAAATGCTTACACTTTCCTTTAATTGGGTTAAAAATAAATAAGAATATTGCTTGTATTTCTGTCATTGACGTAGACCAGAGAGAGAGAGAGAGAGAGACAGACAAACAGATATTACAAAATAGTTCAAATAGTGCGAGCGCCATTAAAAAGTCATGATAATTCTATGTTGCGTACTTAGAATTATTCATACAATAAAGAACATGTCTAATTATGAGTTAACAAAAAAACAATAATAAAGAGACATTTTCGCATCACGATTGCAGTTCGAAAAAGTCGGGACAGGGATTGAAAGTAGCGCACTGTCCTGACTAAATCGGTGAATCGGACGTCTGGTAGCCTTGCATCAATGATTATAAAACTAAAATCACCCAATATTGCAGCTTGAAGACTTTTGCGCAAGAAACAGATTAATTTATGCAAGAGCAAAATTGAAATTTTTACACATTTCAAAAATCGACGATGTTATTTTCGTATTTATTTATTTATTTATAGGTTCACATTTAAATATTTTAGGGTTCGAGGGGGTAGCATGGCCCACATGGCCACTCCCCTGGGTACTGACCTTATGTAGACAGTGGAAGAGAAATTTTGGAGAATCTTTCTATTAAATTTAGTATTTACATTCACCTTATGCTCAGATAGATTAAACCGTTTATTGACAATCGTGAACTTTTCGTTTAATAGATACTACGTATTTCGGTTTAGACGACGGGAGAACATTGGTCGAATTTCCTTTCTTGCTCTTTTGAGAGAATATATACTTCTACAATAGCAATCGCGTTCGGAAACCGTGAAAAAAATGACTTGGTTTTCAAAGGCAGACAAGCTTGGTAGTCTAGCTTGCTCGCGATCAAAGTGACTCACTCACGCTATTCAAGGCCGCTTCTTATCGCAAAAGTGCTTCGATGAACAGTGTCTGCACCCAGCACGTTACAAGTGACCAGAGTCGAATTTTAAAGAGAATCTGAAGAATGGTAGATTTCATCAGAGGCGGATAGGTAGGCACCAGCTCAACATGCAATAGTTTAAGTGATAATTCCTGACAAACAAAAAACAGTATTGGATAATTATTGGGATAGTAATACGTGTATTCGCTTCTTTTTAACAATGTAAGCTCGAAGACAATCTGTATTCCATTTATTTATATTGGCAACTTGGTCAACCGGAGGTTATTTTATCGCCTTCGATAATCGAATTGTCTGATCGATTTTTTTTTTTTTACCCAGGAACATGCCCCATAGGAGATTTCTGAGACCGGGTTACGCTACTCACTCGTAGCTCCCCAATTTCTTCACGAAGGTGAGTTTCTACCGGTCCCATACACAGGCCGAGAACCTAGAGAGTGAGCATAGGCGGACTCGAATCCATGCCGTCCTGCAGTCGGAGTCCAAAGCACAGCTCCTTTGACCGCACGGTCACGTTGGAGGACTTTTCTTATCTTACCTTTGGCTAATCGCGACGATGAGGATGAATTATGAATATAAAAATAAAGGTCACGCACAAAGTAGAGGACGATCTTCAACCTCTTGGGATGACGAGTTCAAGCCCTAAATATGAGGATTTCAACCTTAGACGACCTCAATTTCAAAATTATAAACAAAATGCCTACTTACACTAAACTTCTCATCAAGGCCAAAATAGTTTGTAACTGTGAAACTACCCCTGATTACAAATTGACATTTTTTTTCCATGTGAGTAAGAATTCAATGTGTGGCATACAGACATAGATGATACCTTTTGAGAAACAATTAACTGTACCCTGTCCCAGCATCTCTGGAGCAAAGCCATGCATAGCGGAAGAGAAGTGGGGAGAGGGGATCGAGTGGACAGAGCGAATCAGTGCACGCTGCTGGGAAGGCTGGTAACTGCAGTGGTTTTCCTCCCTCCACGCAATCCCATTCCTCTCACGTGTTCATCGCTGCTCAGATACTTTTTTTCGTTCACCTGCTCCAGAGATAAGTGGGACAGAGTGTAGTTCGCATACATGTAGCAAGTAAAGAAACTTATCCCAGAATGAAAATTCCACGTAGTTTTAAAACGTTTGTTTAAGCAATGAATGACTGGAAACGAATCACACATAATTCCCTTGCCAAAATCTAGTGGTCGAAAATTAATTTCAAGACATTTCATATCTATTCACCATATTCCAAGTTATAAGGAACTATTTCGTAGATGTTCATGAAACCGTTATAAAATTACAAATAAAATATATTCACAAGCTTAGATATACTAATACGAAGAAAGAAATTCAGAGTTAAATTTCAAATGCATGTGTATAAAGTAATTCTAGAAGTACAGAGCTATATCTGAGTATTTAACTTCTTTTTTGCAGATAACGTTACAATATTGAGGCGACAGAATAATTAGGAACTGTAGCTCCAAGAAAACAAAGAGCGTAGTGTATTGGTTAGAGTTCTTGAAAGCATTGCGGTCCCACGTTCGATCCTCCATACTAGATGTTCCTTAAAAAAGAATCCCTTCCATTAAACAAGAGCATGGTAACATTATTTGTAATAGCAGTGTAAAGAAGCTACATTGTTCTGCATATGAAATTTATAAAAAAAATAAACAAATAAATGAATTGACACACGTTCAACGGTATATTTTTATATATAAGATCGTGAATTATGATACTCTAACGATAATTGTGTACTGCTTCAAAGACATTGACAAATATTAATGAAATAACTATTTATATGCGTGGCAATTCAGGACATGCTAATTTTACCCCTTTTCCCACTTGAGTTCAATGCAAGGATACCTCCGCAAATATCGAATGAAAAGTTCTTACCATGTGCAATTCTCCATTAAATGTTTTCGCCGAGTCTTACTACTTTCGTTTTCTTTGTTACAAACAATACTTGTTTGCACGTTACATGCAGGAGAGCTCCTTTTACCTTGCTTAAGGAGCGAAAGCTTGTAGGGTAGTGGCTACAGTTCAGGATTGTCAATCTGATGGTTGTAGGTTCAAACCCTTCCGGTGGCAGAAAATTTTCGTAAGTTTTAGACATATCCCATTGTGTTCATTGTCCACGCCGTGTGAAACGGAATGAATCAGTTTGGAATTAACGATGGGGGGAGGGGAAATATTGAATTACAAAATCTCAATTTCAACGAACCGAGAAGTAGAGAAAAATTGAATAATTCTTATAAATATTAAAAATTATGTTCATTTTTTTAGTGGTGTAATCGCAGGTAAAATCAAAGATCTTACATGGAAGATTTTAATTTGCTCTGAACTCAGCCAAAAGGCATTTCGCACCGATCTAATATATTCTCCAATACATTTCAAAATGTTATTCAATGTTTCATGTCGATAATTTGACCAATGCATCCATTCTTGACGCTCAGACGATATTTTCTGCAACTACCTCTTCTCTCCAGTTCCTTCTCCTTCTTCTCTCCCCTCTTTCTGTTCTGCTTTTATCTCATATCGCCTTCCCTACTTTTCTCGCATCTTATCTCCATCCCACTCTTCTCCACTCCTCTTATCTCCTTTCCTGTCTTAGATTTCCGACTCCACTGCACTCTCTTTTCTCGTTCTTCTCTTTTTCTCTCCTTTACTCTACTCTCCACTTCCCTCTTCTCGTCTCCTCCTCTCCTCTCGTTTTCCTCCTCTTTTCTCTTCTTTGTTCTTTTTTCCTCATCTCTCCTCGAATCTTTTTCCATTCTCCTCACTACATCTCCTCTCCTCGTCTATCCTCTCTTTCTTCTCTCCTCTACTTTTCCTCTTCTCCTTTCGCTTTCTCTTTCTCCTCTCCTTCGTTTCCTCTCACCTCTTTTCCTTACTGTAGACTCATCAGCGATGAAATACTAGAAAACCTATTTTTTTTCTTTCAGAAAGAATTTTGTCATTTGCGATATAATAGTGATATTTTTAATAATTTTATACAATAATAATTGTTTAAATTTCTTTCGCGTATTTTATAAATATCTATTGTGCATGTGGCAACCCTGAAATTGAGCCTAACTCAACACGCAACCCACCAACGGCTTGTGTAAATTGGGTTGCCTAGTTTAAAATGTCGTTGTCCTAAAACTTTTGAGAGACACTGTACAACCATACCTGTCCAATGTCCGAACCTTGGACCTCTGGTTTCGTAGCGTGTTATACTCAGTGGAATTCTTAGGAAGTATAACCCTCTGCCCACAAATGCATTGAATGTGCTGGTAACATTGCAACTGATGTCATATCTGGATTTGATTGGCTGTTATGCTCAAGAGCCGCCAGGAGGAAACGAGCACGGTTTGTCTTGATGCAACGGTCACTGGGGAAAGAGCGGTGTAGCTCTGACTGTAAACGTGTATGGTAAGTGTGGCGATATGATGGGGAATTTACGTAGTGTGGTTCCTTTAAAATTCTATAGTTTATTTGTTCATTTCTTTACCCTATATTAGGTTTTTGTTATTCTAACTTCTAATTAAATTAATATTAGTTTGGGTATTGAGGAACCTATTCTTAGAATTCTCGGTCGTATGGCCGCATCCACTATACACGCATTGACCCCTAATTACTTGTCAATTTAAGTTGTAGAATATAAATTTCAGTTGCACATCATACAGTTGTGTGATTATGGATATATAAAGAAAGGGAATTTATTTACTTTTTGATTGTTACAATTCTATAACAGTACTTTGCACTGTTAAAATAAAAAGGAAAAGATCTAAGTTTCTGGTTTTGAATTCGTAACTAATTTCCTAGAATAATGGACTCTGATAACAGCTTGCTTTCACTGTGCCTCTGTATGGTAGATCCTGCTTTATGCAGTTGAGGTTGAGCGTGTTGAATATGAGTAAATGGGCCTTTTTTACAGCTTAGTTGCAGAAGAAAAACTGTAAAAGTAGGGTGAAAAGAAGCAAATTGGTACGATGCATAAAAAGCCATGTTTAGTTCTTCAAAAAAACCTTACAATTATCGAGTTCGTATTTTAAGTCTACCTTATGCACAGTAAGGCTAATCGGAACTGAACCTACAGTTTATAGTGGGATCCGAACCACTATGAGCCTCCATCGGGAATCGAACCCGGGAACCCTTGTTGAACCTGCGGAATCAAAGGCGAGAGCGCAATCATTTGAGCGTGTGGGAACTTTGTTTTATCCAGTGCCATCATATATTCAGTTTTCCACACACAAATAAGATTAATTTTAAGAAATTAGACGTGTGCATAAAAATTTATATCGGCATTCTCCAAGTGAACAATCAGATACCATAGAAGACTCGGGCCTGCCCTATAGAATAATGCTTAACTCTGTCGCCTTGAACTAAGAGAGATCGAATTCGATTCCGGTATAAACTGTATACATGAGATGCCTAGCTTGAGCTCAATACGCACACATTTCATATTTGCACTATTGTCAATACTTGTAAACCTGGTTCCAGCACTTTATATATAAAACCACGGAAAGGGGTTTTATCTACTTCTCAATTTTCTTCGAGCAAATTTACAAATCTAAAGACTAATGACATTGTTCTTGGTGTATCAGCCATAAAGTTAATGAGTTCATTCTGCATTTAGTTTCCCGAATAATGACTGTGGTTTTCGCGAGTCTTTATCCGTAGACTGTTGGGCGCTACGGAAGAAAATGCTGTTCCTTTCCAATTTATTGATTGATTGAGTTGGTATTTTAAGTCCACTTTATACACAGTAAGGCTAATCGGCACTGGTCCTACAGTGTAAAGTGGGATCCGAACTACTATGAGCATCCACCGGGTATCGAACCCGGAACCCCTTGATTACAAGGCGACGATGCTACCATGATCCACCGAGGAGGTCCTTGCTCCTTATGTATATAATGTATCTATGCAGTATAGGCTTATATGGTGTATAAATAATTTGTTAATTTATAATAGTTTGATAGAAAAAAATCTTACATTTTGGCCCCCCCGAAACTGATCAACCTAGGTACGTCCCTGATGGTAAGAATTTCTCGTGTAAGTCGATAATAAAAATGGGTTTAGCAAAGCTTTAAGATTACGTAGTCAGTCATAAGTTTCCGAAAATTACATTCTCATGAACCATAGAATTAATATATTATTAAAGCGCAACCGCAGGATTGCGCAAACGGGCTAAATATATTGTGTTTATGCACAAAGAGCACTAAACTTGACGTCATTTAGGTCGTCCCTAACTGCCATGGGTTGATAATACAAAAATTTAAATGTTTACACTACTCTTTATGTTGTTTTTTTCTGGTTGCGAGTACATGTAATTCAACGGCAGGAGTAGGAATCGGAGAAACTCCCAAAATTGTAAAGAAAGAAGTATATCTATTAATATACACTATGACACTATTCCCTATCCGTTAACATAATATTAACGTATGTTCTCATTGTATTAAGCATACATTTTCCCCTCGTATTTTCGCCCTTTGTTTTTGGAGCAACAACAATTATAAAATGACAATTCCTGTAAATAAGAAGCCCTAGTGGTT
>NC_139245.1:27956774-28061066 GCF_977018435.1 Lepisma saccharinum
AGTATGTTGTTTGAAATACCATACTGGTGATATCTAACAATTTTTATCTCTGTTGGAATTTTTTCCATTCTTTTTCCTAATTTGCCTGAACTATAACAAGTATGAGTAGTGTATATTGGTTGTTTCAAAATAGTACTTAGTAGGTATGGTTTTTTTTTATCAATCGAATATCACTTTTTGACATACTTTGACAATTTTTTGTCGATGTTTTAGCGTTTAGCGATGTTTTAGTACAAATTTTCACCATACTCAGTAGGTGGAATGGTACGTTCTAGGCCTGCCCTTTGACCTACTTTTTATTTTACGACGTTTTACGCACTAAACTAACCTACAATGAAAGAAAAAATGGACAGAAAAAGCTCTGGCATCACTTTTTAAGCTATTTTTTATGCCAACTCGTTTTTTTGACCTACATTTGAAATGACTTACGACATTTTCCTATAAGGCTACCCCCCCCCCTCAGTGTAATCTACTACGACCTGCTAATAGGCTTCTACTCTCAGCGTAATTTGTTTTTTACGATGTTTTACGGATTAAAACTAACCTGCAGAGTAGGTGAAACCGCCGATCCTAGAACTACCCTTTGACCTACTTTTCGCGTGCAGTGTTGCCAGCTCCTCACTCGAAAAAATCACCAAGGTTTTTGTTTTTGGGTCTAACCTAACCTAAAGCAAGGAGGTGGCAACCTTGCTTGAGGTATTTTCTCGCAGTGTTGCCAACTCCTCACTCGAAAAAATCACCAGGTTTTGTTTTTGGGTCTAAGCTAACCTAAAGCAAGGAGCTGGCAACCTTGCTTGAGGTTTGGTTTACAGTGCATAAAGCAAGGTTGCCAACCCACTGGTACTTTTGCCATAGCCTTTTACAAGAAAAAAAAAAGAGAAAGGGAAGAGTTAAACAACCGACAGCTTACCCACAGCCTTTTTTGCTCTAACCTAACCTAAAGCAAGAAGTTGGCAACCTTGCTTGTGCAATCAACCCGGTTGACCGCTCTCAAGTGGAGATCAGCGTTGCCAACTCCTCACTCGAAAAAAAAATCACCAAGGTTTTTTTGGTCTAACCTAACTTAAAGCAAAGAGCTGGCAATTTTGATTGTGCAATCAACCTGGTTGACCGCCCTCAAGTGGAGATCAGCGTTGCCAACTCCTCACTCGAAAAAAAAAAACACCAAGATTTTTTTTGGTTTAACCTAACCTAAAGCAAGGAGCTGGCAATTTTGATTGTGCAATCAACCCGGTTGACCGCCCTCAAGTGGAGATCAGCGTTGCCAACTCCTCACTCGAAAAAAAATCACCAAGATTTTTTTGGTTTAACCTAACCTAAAGCAAGGAGCTGGCAATTTTGCTTGAGGCTTGCCTTACAGCGCATAAAGCAATTTTTGCCAACCTGCACACACTGGGCAAGGAGAGCCGGCACTGCTGTAAAAGAGAGAGAGATGGGTGGATGGCAACGCAGTATGTGTGTGCGTGTGTGTGTATAATATGTAGCATTATTAACTAGAGTGTGTTGGCAATTTACTTACAACTAAAAAAAAATAGAGATGCCAACGTTGGTGTAAGATGAAGAGAGAGAGAGAGAGATTTATGGCTGGCAACAGTAACGAGCGAATGCGCCATATCGTAATTTTCCAACTCCGTATATCGTGACCTTTGTAAACCTCTCTCGGGGGAACGATGTGCCACACACACGCGCGCGCGCGCCTGTATTGTGACGCAAGCAAACAAACAAAATAATAATTGTCGTTTTTAGGATGCCTGGCCCCTATAACCTCGCGAGGGTGCGTGGTGCCCAACACAGTTCTAATGGCCACGGCTAACAAAGTCATGCCTCTGTAGAGTTTCACGTGTTTTTTTTTTTAACCCCCCCATAACTCCCTACAGAGGACCTCCGTGTGTAATGTGTGTGTTTTATGATTGAAGAGAAGAAAAAAATTTTGGTTAAGAATAGAATGTGTAAGAAGTAAAAAAGTTTCCGTAGGGGGTGCAGCATCTGAAAGAAATAAAAAAATATCCTCAAAATAGTGTACATAATATGATAGAAAAATATAAAAAAAGTGTGAATGCAAAAAATTAGTGTGAATGATTGTTTTTTTTAAAAAAATAATAGAAAAATATAAAAAAAATGTGAATGCAAAAATTAGTCTGAATAATTGTTTTTTTTTTAAAAAAAAGTGGTGCAAGAAATAATACACACTTTTTTTGATGAAGAAGTCTAATGGTGCGAGCAGGTTTCTTCCTCGTCATGGCATCCCCATTCTCGGGTGTGGATGTTGCAGTCGAGTAGCCTCAATTTGGTGTCGTGGGGATCAAGCGCCACTTTGTTGATCGTGGATGTGTGCAACTGGTCGATGGTGCTCGTGATCCGATGTTCGGTCATGCGTTTGATTTTTTTGTCGAACAAGCACGACTTGTAATCTTCTATGGTTAGTTTGTTTGTGCTCGAACGCCCCACCCCTTTTGCCTTTTTTATTTCGGTCTCGTCCTGGATTTTCACGGCGTACATTTTCGCTCGAAGACCAGCAAACTCTGTGATGATGCGGCCGTTGACTTCATCCTTCATCTTCCCGATCGTCATTTTCTGGCTGTCGTCGAAGAGAGCGTGATCTTTGGGATAGTTCGAGAAGTCGAAATGGTGGCTCATGCTTTTTAGATCTTCGTATAGATCATCGGTGTGGATGTTGTACACGAAGCTGTCCGTGTCGGTGTACGCCACCTCGATCGCCTCTCCATAGCGTGGTTTCATGATGTTGTAGTGAAACTTGTACATGGCCAGCTTCGACAACTCGAGGATCGCGACTCCCACGGCGATTGGTTTGTCGAATGTTATGTTTCTGAGAGCACGTTCGATCAATACCAACGTGTCGCTCAGTATCGTGAAGTTCTTGTACGTGGGCTGAGCGACGAGCTTGTTTATTTTCTTCGGGTCGGAGACCAAGTTGATATTTCTTCTTTTCCTCGCATCTTCCATGCTCTTGCCGTAGATGCTGTTGTTCATTAATTTGTATAGGTTTTTGTCTGCGGAAGAAGAAGCTGATGCTCGACGTTGAGTGTTCCCGTCGATATAGGGTGCTAGCCACCTGGTCTGTCTAAACTTCAATCCCGAGTGCACGCGCTTCAAAACCAATCCATGCTGGAGGTAGAATTGTAGGAGACGATAATGCACCACGTAATTCTCTTTGCTCTTGAAGGTGAGCATCAGCTTCTTCTCCGGAGCCGATTCCATCACAGGTGCCATCGCAAATCCATGGTGTTCTCGATGAAGCGATGCAGGATATTCCAAATCTACTTTTAGGAAACATCCATTTTCATGATCTTCGCTCCATTCCAAACAATCTTGAAGTTCCTGCTCGCCCATCCACTCGTATTCTCCGATGGGCAGAGGCTCGGACATGGCATAACCATACAGATTGTTCATGTCCCAGTATGCCAAGAAGTTTGTCGGTTTTTTTGCATCGAAATCGGTAACATATGGATTGTTGGCCTTGACGTATCGAAGGGGACACTGGACGATTCCACCACGTTTTGCCTCTTCGACAAACAAAAGTTGATTGACGTCCTTGATGAGTTCTATCTTCACCTTCGTGGATTTTAACATCGCCTGCCAAGAATAACCCGGTGTGGTGTAACTGAAAGCGGGGTCCAAACCATATGCTGCCACTCCTCTCGAGCGATGGAGATGAAAACGATCGCTCAATAGCGTAACATCTAGTTTCAGATACAGATCGTGATAGTCGGCCATGGTTTGACAAGAGAATGTAGACCACACGAGCTGAGCATGATGGTAGTCCTCTTCGCTGCAACGGGTGTCGCTAAGACGACTGTAGAATGCTTCTCTCGGTGGTAACGACGTTTCTGAGAATTTGGAAGCATCCGTCATGTATTCGTACGGGTAAACACCCTTGCGTCTCAACAGTGCTAAATGTTGGTCGCCGAAACATTTCCTGGTGGCGATCAAATCATCGTCGGTGAGTTGAGACGCGAGTGTCGCCAAACTCGAAGACAGAAAGTTGTAGGAGTCCAAGAAGCGAATTTCTACGTGATTGCCATTTCCAACGTCCACCTTCTTGCTGAATGAAATGAATTTCTCGTTGGTGCGAGCTATGACGCTAATGGGTTGAGCGTCGCATCCCATCTCCTTTATGAAGATTTTGGCGTCGTAGCCCTCCAAATTGTGAATGAATACTGGAATAAAATTCGGTTTCTTGATTTGTAGATTACAGTTGTTACACAGGGGGGCTACATATTTTCCCGTGTGATGATTGTGGTGGCGAACTTTGACATTTTCGAGGGTGAAGTTACTTTCGCACACACCACACTGAGAGGCATGGTCGTATGCTTCCTTCTCTTCCTGGGTAAGAGACTCCATTGGTTTGTCTTCTCTTAGTAGAGGAGCGAATTGTATGGCCATCTGTTTCAAGGTTTGAACGAATATTTGTGGAGCATCATTGCCACGATGTAAAATAAGATTGTCTGTGTTGTTGACTATCAATCCAAAAGCGCAGGCTTCGTGATGTAGAATTTCGGTGGTGCTCGATATGCTGGGATTCGGTTCGCATGTGGCGAGTGGAAGTTGGAAACTTTCAAAGTCGGCGCATATCACCACGGGATGCCAGAGTAATGCCTTGTAGTTGGAAAATGTCATGTCATGAGAAGGCATTTTGATAGCCGTGGCCGGATGTTTACTACACATTTCATGATGATCTCGGAGTTCTTCATCAGCATTCTTTTTTCCTCGACCGTAGAATATACTCAGACACCTGTCGCATACTTGAATTTTATGTTGATGTGTGGTAATTTGACTTCTTGTTAATTTTGGAAGATTCTGGATTAGACAGTAATGATAATTATCATCATCTTCGATCAGGAGTAATCTGATGACGCGATTATTTTTAATGTTGCTGTGTCTGAGAACGTAGATGGTGTTGTTTTTGTCTAATCCGAAGATGTGTACTGCTATACTTTCGTTTTTATCTGTCTTGTACTGTGCCTCAAATTTACTAATGTCTCGTAGATTTACGGGGTAATTAATGCCAGCCATAGGTTTTTCAAATTCTGAGAGATATTCTGGCTTGTTGTAGTGGTATAAACGATGTTTGTGATCATCGACTGGGTGATGATCGGCAATGATGCACCACAAAAAGCATCTGTTATCTTTATTTTGAATGTTGATGATGGCTTTTTTACTGGCTATTTCCGGGGGCAAATTGATGTAGCTGGATGCTCCCATCGGGTTGTATCGTGCCACCTTCAAAGTTAAAGTGTGAGGCGAACCGCAAAGTGTCCAACCCGATCCGCGTTCTTGGAAAGTCTCGTGCTTGTTCAACAAAGCGTCAATCATCTGGTTGCAAATGGCATCCACCTCATCGACGTCGGCGGCGTGGAGGCTCTTTACACCAGTGTAATGATGGAAAGTTTCTCGCTCTTTTTTTACGTTTTCGTAAATGACGGAAACGATGAGGTGGATTTTCAACGAGCATTGCAACAAAGCTTCGGTGATAGACGAAATTAACTTGCTTTTGACCGAGCGAAAAAAGTTGTTTAGATCAGTTGTTTCTTCAGATCGGAAAGTCTCCTCGGTTAAAATATTTCGAATACTTTCGCCGGCACTCTTCTGCTTCTTTCGTGGCGCTTGATCGTCAACATCGAGCTCTCTCTTACTTGATCCTTCGCCATGCACATTCTTCCGATGTCTTCTCAAGTTAGAAATAGATATATATATCCCACATTGGTCGCATGCACGTTTCGCTTCCTTCTTCTCCATTTTTTGCTAAGAAAAAAAAAGATGGTTACTAAAAATTGCACATTTTTTTGTGGTGTTATTTATATTAGATACGTTCTCAATTTTTTCTTAAATAACCAACATGAATCTCTTTGGTTTCCGAAAGCAAACAATGGAGACTGTACACCGCACGACGACAGATCATGAATTTCTACCTTCCGTATTAACTAAACTCAACGGTGTGTTGATCATTCACCTCAACAGCATTTGGACGAAATTGGATGAGGACGTGGGCAAGATATTTTATGTTTTTAATAACAATTTACATTTCTACGAAATTCCGATCGGTGGGAAACTTCAAATCACCGTGAATCCGGAGAACGTAGGCGAAATCAAAATATCTAGCGGCAAGAACATTTTTCGAATCAAGCACGACAAAATGCTTTCTAACATTACGTACGATGTGTCTGCAGGAGATTATCTTTACATGGAACTCCTCGGAGATTACGACAAACTTATTCCTCTCTTCGTAGAATTACGAATCGTCTATCCTATTATAAATAACCGTTAACCAAAAATGCCTAACGACATTTTCGGCAACACCAAGCGTGTAGACCACGCAGAAGAGATTCTCATGTTGGACATTCGAGTTAAGAAGTTGAGGACCGATTTGATTGCTTTGCAGGAGACCTTAAACAAAAGTTTAGAGTCGGAAATCGCTACGCTCCAAACGCAATGTCTCGACCCCATTCTGAAAATCGATTCCGAACTGAAAACGCTCATAAAAAATTATGTCGACGTACCTTCTTACGACAGCGTTCAAAATATACAGTTGAGCGTGGATTCGCTTCAAAATGATTTGGCCAAATTACAGCAATTTCAATCGAAAAATGAAGATTTGGAAAAATTGAAACTCGAAATCGAAGAACGAACTTCCGCAATAGAAAAGAATTTCTCTGAACTTCAAACCGTGGTGAACGATATAGATGCAGAACGCTTGCATGTCGTCGTTTCCAAATTACAAGAAGAATTCACCAGCACGTTGGAAGAAATTAAATCCAAGTTGCAGACTTTGGAAGATACCATGACGAACCTACCATCGTCGGACGAACTGCAGGTCATCGGTAAAAGCGTCGCGAACATAAAAATTCAATTGGAGGCCTATCAAGATTTCGAACACATTCAAACCACCATCGCCACGCTTCAGGCGTCCTTGGAATTGATCAACGAAGAAATTAAAAATATTCACGCTGAAGCGAGAGCGTTGACGAGCATTCAAGACACGTTGAGCACGGTTCAGCAGAAGATCGAATATTTAGAAAATTTAAACGTCGAATCCAATCTCGCTCATTTTCATCACGTACTCGACAACATACAGGGTGACTTGGAATCGTTACGGACAAGCGTACCTTCGAGCGAAGATTTGGAAAAATTGAAAACGGCGGTGACGGCACTATCCGAATCGAGCGACATCAAAAGTTCATTGAGCGATCTCGAGAGTAAAGTGGCCAATCTCCCCACCTCCAAAGAATTGCACGTTTTGAAAAGAAACATATCTCGAATGCTGAAACGACTGGAAACGGAAACGGCGAACGTGGAACAGATTCGAGACGAAATTAGTTCGCTGGTGTCGACGCTGCCCACTTCGCAGAGCGTAGCCGACCTTCACACGCAGCTTACAGAGATGCGAAGCATCGTGAACGATCTTACCGAGAAGAGCTCGAAATTGAATCAAGTCGAGAACCTTCAGAACATCGTCGTCAACATCAGAGATCAAGTCGGAGTGCTGGAATCCACGCAGGAATCGACGCTGGCCTCTTTCGGTGCCAAGTTGCAAGAACTCAATGAAAACTACAAGCAGTTGAACGTGGAAGTGAAAATCAAACCGTCGTTTTCTACCGTAACGGATACCATAGTCGAGCATTTGCTGCCCATCGAAAATAAACTCGGACAAGTTCACAGCAACCTCGTTAGCGTCGATACTAAATTCGCTAAACTGCATTTTCTGCAAGCCATCGAAATCAACAGCGTACCCAATCAACAGAGAATCTCCACGTTCGTCGAAGGTAACAAACTGTACATGTTGCATCCTTATCATCCGTACTACAAGTTTCTCCTCGATGGCACGATTCAGATAAACGAATTTTCGTACTGGTCTCACGGTAGAAAAGCTAGCGTTCCCACCATGACTTTGATATCGAATCGTGGTGTCCAGAAAGCAGGAAACATTCCTCTGGCACGTTGGAACGAAACGCGCAACATATATGAAATACACGAAGACGAAGATCTCACCGTTTTCGACGTGAGTGCCGGCGATAAGCTGATCATTCAAAACACGAGCGAAGTGCCACCCTCTTTGAATCCCATCACGCTTGTGCTTCTCTTGAAACGTAATCTCTAAGAAAAAATGTCTAGGCAAGCCATCGTCGAAGAATTGCATAAACCTGCACGCCGTAACTACGAACGTTTGGCTGTGGTAACCAAGGGCATCGACGACCTCTGGCAAAGTGACCTCGTGGAGATGAGTAGCGGCAATTTGAAAAACGTGCATAAATTGAACAAGGGCAACAAGTACCTTCTCACTGTCATAGACACGTTTTCGAAATTCGCATGGGCTCTACCTTTGAAGGCGAAAACGGGAACGTGCGTCACGGAAGCATTCAAATTAATTTTTCGCGAAAGCGGTGGCAGACGACCACGGTTTCTCCAAACGGACAACGGTAAAGAATTTTACAACGCCGTATTCCAAAAGTTTATTCAAAAACACAAGATTCGACATTATTCGAGCTTCAGTGACATCAAAGCCAGCATCGTGGAAAGATTCAATCGAACCTTGAAAACACACATGTGGAAACGATTCACGCTTCGGGGAAATTACAAATGGGTCGACATCCTGCCGGAACTCGTCGACACCTATAATGATACGGTACACAGAACGATAGGCATGAAGCCAGCCGACGTTACCAAGTCCGACGAGCAGCGTTTAATTTCTACAGTTTACTGTCCAAAGTACACACCCACGACAAAAAAAGCTAAATACAAAATTGGAGACCGGGTGAGGATCAGCAAATTCAAACGCACCTTCGAGAAGGGATTCACAAAAAATTGGAGCACGGAACTCTTTACGGTGGTTCGAGTTTTACCTGGAAACCGACACACGTATATAATAAAAGATAGTAGCGGCGAGATTTTGAAAGGAAGATTTTACGAAGAGGAACTCTCTAAAACGAAACACCACGACACGTACCTCATCGAGAAAGTATTGCGTAGGAAAGGTGACAAACTGTTTGTCAAATGGCTGGGACTTCCGGAAAAGAGTTGGATCGACGCGAACGAAGTGATCTTGTGAGTACGTGGAACGTGGTGAAGCGTCTACCGGATCCAGAAAGTCAAACGAAGAAAAAGAACGGTAAGTTGCTTCCCGACAGCATCCGCTGTCTGATCGTAGGTCCTTCGGGGTGTGGGAAAACGACACTGCTCGTGGACAATTTTCTCCTCGCACCGAATTGGTTAGATTGGAAGAACAGGCACCTGTACGTGTTCTCGAAAAGTTTGGAGCAATCCAAATACCAGCAACTGATGAAACTGTACGATGGTCTTGACATTGCAACATTCGCCTCGGAAATAAAACCACTCGACGATTGTCGTGAAAATTCAGTCATTGTGTTCGACGACGCCATCCTGGAAAATCAAAATGAAATTCGCAACTTTTTCACGCAAGGTCGTCACAAAGGAATGGATTGTTTTTACCTAGCTCAAACGTTTTCCAAAATTCCAAAACAGTTAGTGCGCGACAACGCCAATTTCATATGTTTGTTTCGTCAAGATCACACCAACCTCAAGCACGCGTACGATGACTACGTAGGCGGAGACATGAACTACAATCAATTTTCGGAACGCTGCTGCTCTACTTGCTGGAACGGTGACGATTTCGGATTCGCGACGATCGACATGACGAGAAAACCCAACGATGGAAAATACAGAAACAAAATCAACGACTTTCTAAACGTTGCAACGTTGTGAGAAACAACGTATATAAATAACGTCATGACGAAACGAAAAATCGAGGACGAAAATCTTAAACTTCGCGATTACCTCGCGAAACGCTTCAAAGGTTGGAAATCCGAGAATCGCGGATTCTACGAAGAGAAGAAACGTCAGGATCAACCCGTGATCGATGCCATCAGCAGTCTAGGTAAAGAAATTAAAAGTGTCACGGAACAAAATAAAAATTTGATTAATGAACTCGTACCGCTCGCAGCTAAAAGTTACGCCGTACCCACACCCATTTCGAGCATTCCTTCGACACCGTTCGAACTGAAGGATGCACCGGCACGACGTCGAGCCATTGGTAGCACGTCGTCTTCGGATAAAATCGAGTTGGGACCTTTGGCACGAGACTACCTGAGCACGGGGAAATTCGACAAGGATGAAGTGTTCGGATTGTATCCCAGCATGGAAACCAGCGAAGGCGGCGGTGTGGTGTGGAAGATTGGGAAATCGAAGGTGACCTTCGAAGGCAACGACATTAAAGTCAATTTTAGGCGACAAGGATAGTTGGAACAGGTATCCGGGTACGGTGGGACTGTGGGAACTCGTTGCCAAAAAGCAGCCGAAAGATTACACCGACGAAGATTACCAAAGTTACAAGGAAATTCTGATCATGACGGATGCCTTGTACCAGAACAACGACGCCTCGCAGAATAGGGTGAAATCGAGCAGCGGCGAGAAGTACAGGAATCTCATCAAACCGATTTGGAACCAGGTCAAAACGGGCAGCGGCGTCAAACGCTACAACACGTTACCCAAAGAATTCGTTTGGGTGGACGACGTCAGGAAACTCGTGGACCGATTGTTGGTGATAGCCGGCGAAGAGAATGCAGGCAACCGTAATTTCTACAACGAGAAGGTTGGCATCGTGGACATGATCAGCACGAAACTTTCCAACTTCATCGTGAACGACGACAAGGGCATAGGTTACCTGATCAAAATCATCAACACGCTGCCTCCGAAATTTTGGAACGTGGCCGAAGGAAAGGGACTCGTGAACGACATCATCAACAAGTTACCTTTCGAGATGCATCTACCTGGCTACCAGTACTGCGGACCGGGTACCAAACTCGAGAAAAGATTGGAGAGAGGAGACAAGGGTGTGAATCCGTTGGACGCCGCATGCAAAGATCACGACATCGCTTACAACGCCACGCAGACGGATCTGGATGCACGTCACGAAGCAGACAGAAAGTTAGAGCACGCAGCTTTCGAAAGGTTCGTGAGTAGAGACGCATCGCTGGGTGAACGGGTCGCCGCACTAGGCACCACCATCGCCATGAACACGAAACAAAAATTGGGGAGGGGTATATAAATAACATACAGTAAAAAAAAACAACATGGCTTGCATAACCGATTTGCCACCCGAGCTACTATCTAAAATATTCAAGAAAGTAGTTAACGGAGATGTTAATAAACTTGTAATCATGGCAAAAACAATGCCGGAATTTCGCATCCCTTGTGAAATGGTTCTCAAGGACCTTCTTCAAGAGATCAGCGGCCTGAGGTGCGGTGATCTCAACATTCTGCTTTCGGCTGCAGGGGAAAAATTAAACGATAGGTCGGACGAACTGTACGAGGCGATGCAGGGAAGAAGACAGTATACTGATGATTGGTACAAGTCTATGCAGGAGAGGAAAGATATCACTACGCACATCCTCGCGTTTTCCGAAGCACGAACTTTCTTCCTCTGTTAAAAAAATAATAATAATATATACGTGCCAAAAAAAAACTTGATATATAAATAACACACATCATAAAAAAATAATCTTCGGTATATATAAATAACACACATCGTGAAAAACAATTAAATTTCTCTCTAACACTTTGAAATTTTTTTTGATATGACGACCGAAAAAATAAGTGATCTCCAAGCATTAAAACAAATGCTAAATTTGTCAGTCGAGTATGTAAAAATTCAGGAATTGGAAGTCGACAAACCTTACACGATAACTTCCGGTTCAATCGTTTCTACCCAGTATGGTCCCAAGGTACGCCTGTTGCTCAACGCACAATACAGTCTATTTTTACCAGATCGATACGCTAACATGTTATGCGACGAGAAGCTATCTATTTTAATCGAGAACAAAACTCGAATCGTGTACAAGGGGACAAAGGAACTTCTTGGCAAGAAAACGAAGCACGTAATAGAATTTGTGTAACGACTGCGAGGCCTTGAAAATATATAAATAACATACCGTAAAAAACTACACAAGAAAAAATCTCAGAATATATATATAAATAACATACCGTGAAAATAACACATAGAGCATCAACATGAAGCCCAAGGGTGTCGTGTACCAGATACCATATTCGAATCTAAAAAATCTAGGTACCCTCGATGGGTTACTCACCAAGAAACAACGCGAGAAGAAACGTTCTTGCTTGTCGAAAGGACACGGAATGAAATTGCTGCTCAGCACACCTCAATTGAAAAGATTGCAGCGTTCGCGGAAACAACAAAAGATCGGAGGTTTCATATTCAGCATCCCGGCCATCCTGGCAGCATTGGGGGCTGTTGGAAGTTTGGCCGGCGGAAGTGCCGCCATCGCGAAAACCGTCATCGACTCGAAGAAGAACAAGGCCGAGTTGGAAGAACAGAAACGTCACAACCTGGCCATGGAGAAGAAGGGGAAGGGCGTGATGAGAAAGTTTAAAAAAAAGAAACAGAAGCACTCACCAACCGAGACATTGAATCTCTGATCGAACCGTTACAAATCAAACACTTCAGAGGAGTTTTCATGTCCGACTCGTTACCTTCAACCGTCAAAAGAAGAGAATGCGGCGTAGTCAACTTGGACGGTCAAGAAAATCCAGGCACGCATTGAATATGTTACCACAAAAATGATGATAAAACATTCGTTTTCGATTCTTTCGGAGGTGTTCCACCTACAAATTTAATTCATTATCTGAAAACAAACAAAACCTCTATATACTACAACGACGAACGCATTCAAAATTTCGGAGACGTGAACTGCGGTCATCTCTGCCTCTCCGTGCTCGCGTTTCTCTCTAAAATAAATAACCCTACGATCGAGGATTTCCAGAAAACATTGTGGAACCTCAAACAGCATCACTAGGATGGGTGTGTTCCATCTCACGAGCGAATCTTCAATCTTGAAACTCACGCTGCACGACGACATCGTCTATCCTAAATCCGTGGCTCTGCGTGCATTCTACAGCATGTACCTCATACCCAATGTTACGCAGCACAACAACAAAATTAGCGTCGGAAGCGAACACATCGTCGTCACGCCAGGACAATACAATCTTTCCACTTTGCAAGCTCAATTACCCAAAGGCACGTACCTTTCTCAAAATTCGGTCACGCACAGAGTGGAAATCCTATCCGCTACGGAGACCGTGGACCTGGGCACCATGGGAGAACTTTTAGGTTTCGAGAACGACACCAAACTCGAAGCTGGCATCAAGCACGTGGCAACCAACATTCCTAAATTCTTGGCCATAGAGACTCTGAACGTACACTGTAACGTGGCCGAAGGTATGATCACGAAATCTTCGGACGGATTGTTAGGAAGTCACAAGCAGACGGGAATCATAGCCACTTTCAAACCAAGTTCCGAGTTCATGGAACCGATCATCTACACACCCTCTTCGCCGATCTATTTTCCAGTATGTCGCAACCGCATAGACGACATAGAGTTGGCGGTGACGAACGAGAAAGGAGACGTGGTGGATTTCGCAGGTGCCACTACGACGGCCATCGTGGAGATCAACGTATAATAAATAACATACATAGTGAAAAAAAAATGGAGCAAATCGAAAGTTACGAATTGCAATCTTTCCCTCCCAACCGTCGCACGTTCGCCAATCTGAACGAAGCGAACAGAGAGATCGAATACGACGTGGACGTAGGCGACGGATTCGTTCATCCTCACAGAGCGGACCTCTACCTTCAATTCGACGTGGTGAAGAAGGAAAGCGGAGACGCGTTTCCCGCAGCAGCAAACTTGATACTCGTGGACAACTTCGTGCCTCACCTGTTCTCCCAGGTGGAGGTGAGGAAACACAACACCGTCATCGACAGAATAGATTATCCAGGCATCACGTCGACGGCAGTGGGAACATTGAAATTATCCAAAACGGACGCAGCGTACTATCAGGCGGGAGGATTCGAAGCCGGGACCAAAATATCGACGAAAAGTCACACGGTGCTCTTTCCCATGCGTCTGCTGCCTGGTTTCTTCTCGGACTACAAGGAGATCATGTGGAAGGGGGGACTGCGCGTTACGTTTCGAAGAGCGGCCAACGACAACGACGCATTGATGCGATACGCTACTTTGGGTCCGGACGGCACCACGCCGATAGCCAACACTTTACCCGAAGCAGCCAAGTGCGTCATCCGGAGCATGGAATTGAGAATGCCGGTGGTGGAATACGAAACGAACTACGCCCTCAAGTACAAAGCGGAGATCTTGAAAAGTCCGCAGGTGTTCATTCAATTTCACGCTTACCAGTGCGTGCAGAAGATGGCGTCGGGAAGTCACATGGAATTCGACGTGACGACGCAGTTCAACAACATACAGTTCGACATGCCAGATTTCGTCGTAGTGCTCTTTCAGACCGGGAGGGACAAGAATCAGGAAAAAGATTCCAGCAAGTTCGACGACTGCAAGATCAAGAACGTTTATCTCAAAAATGGACGCAACGAAGTGTTCCCGCGCGAGAATTACAACCTCGACGTGACCAAAAACGATTACCTCAAACTTTACGAAGCATTTTCGGCTTACAAACGCGTGACCGAGGGAAACGTGGACATGTACTACACGCCCAGCGAGTTCAAAGCACGGAGACCCATGACCGTCATCAACACATCTAAGAGAAAGAAGGTTGTGGTCAACGATCGAACCAACATCAAGGTCGTCTGCGAGTTCCACGATGCCTTGCCCGAGGATACCCTATGCAGTGTCATCCTGATTGCAGAGAAGTCCTTCGCCTACGACGTGAAGAACGAGAGGGTCACAGAGCAGTTTTAACAAGTTTTTAACATCTTTTCTTGCAAAATAAGAAATTTTCTGCACTAGCACAATCAGTTGCAATGGCACAATACGAATTTCACTAGTTCAGATCAGTTACAAATATCAATTTCATTAGCTATCAGCTACAATATCTTTTTTGCACTATAGCACGAGACAATCAGAATTTGCACAAAAAAATTTGTTGTTGTTTTTACACAAGAAAATTAACAATAAATTTTTTTTATCGTTTCAGATGCTGTCGAAACATCAAAAACACATACACACACACTAGAAAAATAAGCATGCAACTTTATTTGTAACACACACACACATATTCTCCATCTTCATCAAGAAAATATTATAATAAACATAATTATTTTTATCTATATCTCACAATAAAACTCTATATCCAAAAATATCACAACATCAAATAACACTAGAGTCGTTAGTACACGTTGCATGCATTACGGAGGTCCTCTGTAGGGAGTCATGGGGGGGGTTAAAAAAAACCCATGAAACTCTACAAAGGCATGACTTTGTTAGCCGCGGCCATTAGAACTGTGTTGGGCACCACGCACCCTCGCGAGGTTATAGGGGCCAGGTATCCTAAAAAAACAACAATTATTATTTTGTTTGTTTGCTTGCGTCACAATACAGGTGTGTGCGCGCGTGTGTGTGGCACATCGTTCCCCCGAGAGAGGTTTACAAAGGTCACGATATACGGAGTTGGAAAATTACGATATGGCGTATTCGCTTATTACTGTTGCCAGCCATGGGTCTCTCTCTCTTCATCTTACACCAACGTTGTCATCTCTATTTTTTTTTTTAGTTGTAAGTAAATTGCCAACACACTCTAGTTAATAATGCTACATATTATACGCACACACGCACACACATACTGCGTTGCCATCCACCCATCTCTCTCTCTTTTACGGCAGTGCCGGCTCTCCTTGTTTAGTATATGTAGGTTGGCAACATTGCTTTATGCGCTGTAAGGCAAGCCTCAAGCAAAATTGCCAGCTCCTTGCTTTAGGTTAGGTTAAACCAAAAAAAATCTTGGTGTTTTTTTTTTCGAGTGAGGAGTTGGCAACGCTGATCTCCACTTGAGGGCGGTCAACCAGGTTGATTGCACAATCAAAATTGCCAGCTCCTTGCTTTAGGTTAAGTTAGACCAAAAAAAATCTTGGTGTTTTTTTTTTTTCGAGTGAGGAGTTGGCAACGCTGATCTCCACTTGAGGGCGGTCAACCAGGTTGATTGCACAATCAAAATTGCCAGCTCTTTGCTTTAAGTTAGGTTAGACCAAAAAAACCTTGGTGATTTTTTTTTCGAGTGAGGAGTTGGCAACGCTGATCTCCACTTGAGAGCGGTCAACCGGGTTGATTGCACAAGCAAGGTTGCCAACTTCTTGCTTTAGGTTAGGTTAGAGCAAAAAAGGCTGTGGGTAAGCTGTCGGTTGTTTAACTCTTCCCTTTCTCTTTTTTTTTTCTTGTAAAAGGCTATGGCAAAAGTACCAGTGGGTTGGCAACCTTGCTTTATGCACTGTAAACCAAACCTCAAGCAAGGTTGCCAGCTCCTTGCTTTAGGTTAGCTTAGACCCAAAAACAAAACCTGGTGATTTTTTCGAGTGAGGAGTTGGCAACACTGCGAGAAAATACCTCAAGCAAGGTTGCCACCTCCTTGCTTTAGGTTAGGTTAGACCCAAAAACAAAAACCTTGGTGATTTTTTCGAGTGAGGAGCTGGCAACACTGCACGCGAAAAGTAGGTCAAAGGGTAGTTCTAGGATCGGCGGTTTCACCTACTCTGCAGGTTAGTTTTAATCCGTAAAACATCGTAAAAAACAAATTACGCTGAGAGTAGAAGCCTATTAGCAGGTCGTAGTAGATTACACTGAGGAGGGGGGGGTAGCCTTATAGGAAAATGTCGTAAGTCATTTCAAATGTAGGTCAAAAAAACGAGTTGGCATAAAAAATAGCTTAAAAAGTGATGCCAGAGCTTTTTCTGTCCATTTTTTCTTTCATTGTAGGTTAGTTTAGTGCGTAAAACGTCGTAAAATAAAAAGTAGGTCAAAGGGCAGGCCTAGAACGTACCATTCCACCTACTATACTCATTTTTTCCCCACTCGTACTTGGTAGGTATATCATGATGTTACGTGATACAACTTAACCTATTCTTTTTTTTACGATTATTTAATTTTTTTATGATCCTAAGTGATATAACTTAACCTATTATTTTTTTTATTTAGGTACTGTTTGAACGTTATTATTTGAGGATCATATTTTGTAGGTATTTTTTTCATCAATCGAATATAAGTTTTTGACATATTTTGACAATTTTTTGTCGATGTTATAGCGTTTAGCGATGTTTTAGTACAAATTTTCACCATACTCATTCGAATATCACTTTTTGACATATTTTGACAATTTTTTGTCGATGTTTTAGCGTTTAGCGATGTTTTAGTACAAATTTTCACTATACTCATTTTTCCCCCACTCGTACTTGGTAGGTATATCATGATGTTACGTGATACAACTTAACCTATCCTTTTTTTACGATTATCAATCGAATATAAGTTTTTGACATACTTTGACAATTTTTTGTCGATGTTATAGCGTTTAGCGATGTTTTAGTACAAATTTTCACTGCACTCATTTTTTTTCCCTACTCGTACTTGGTAGGTATATCACGATGTTACGTGATACAACTTAACCTATCTTTTTTTTTACGATTTTTTAATTTTCTTACGATCCTAAGTGATATAACTTAACCTATCATTTTTTTTATTTACGCACCGAACTAACCTACAAGGGGGACTCCGTTTGTTTTAATATTTCAGTATTATAAGGTTTTCACAAATTTTATATAACCTAAAATGTGTTGGATGTTGATTTTTAGTATGTGGCAATTTTTTATGAATTTAAAACTGTTCCGTCACCCTCTCGTTCTTCACGTCGTGGACGAAGGACTTCTCTGCAATCAGGATGACGCTGCATAGAGTATCGGCAGGCAGCGCGTCGTGGAACTCGCAAACACCCACTCTACAAAAATTCTACTATATGATCTTTCACTGGCTAAGCTAACCTACAAATAGGAATTGGCAGCACTGACTTATAAACCCACTGGGTCTTCTTGGCATGTTTTTTCATGATGTGTTGCCAGGCTATTGGACATCTTGGCGTATACAATGTATATATTTTGAGAGGGGGGTTATAGCTTTTTATGCTGTACGAATACTAAAAACTTGACAGTGACAACCAACAGAGTAAATAAACCTACATGCAGAAACTAACAACACTAGTTTCTGACAGTGAATTTGAAATAAAATATTAAACAAAATACATGAGTAAGCACTGTGATTACAAATAATACCAGTGTTATTACACATTCATTCTTATTTTTCGAAGTTGAATGGAAGCACGTGTTTTTTACGCTCTCGTAATACTGACCTTGCCCCAGTGATTTTAAATTGCTTCCATCCGGTTTTTTTTTCTGTGTTATTTCCGCGCGCACGCAACATTCGCTTTCAATAGTTTAATGAAACACAGAAGGAGTGTTAGTTTAGCAGGTTTTGAGTTTACAATTTATTAAATTAAACAATAATTTATGTAAGAATATACTTGTACTTACCGAACACAAAATAATAAAAGCACATGTGAATCTTTGCGTGTGTTCATGTTATATGACGACTGAGTAAAAAATAATGTTAACTCCCCGAAAGATAAAAGTTCCTGGTTCGACATCAGATGCATGCAAATTTTATGTTTTGCTCTCCAAAATCTTGATTTTTATGTTTGTGCTATTTGTCATACAGCAGAGGAGAAGAGGGGAGAGGGGAGGAGAGGGGGTACTATTAGCGCCATCTATTAGCAAACAATAGAAATAAAAAGTAGCGTCAAACTTTTTCAACACCCAAAAATTTTAAACGTCCTCGCGTAGTAATACGATCTAGCTGAAGATGTTTGAAGGAGTACTCTTAGTCGACGAAGCTAATTGCTAGGGCCCATATATTGCTAAAATGTTCTTTGATTTGCATATTTCTCATATCGCCATATGTTGTTCTAGTTGACTTCTTCCAAAAAAATGCTAATTAGCGAGAGTTAATTAAGCCAGGCAAGTAAAAGAAGCAAATAGGACAATATGTGGCGGCGTGGAAATATGTAAAAATTCGATAAAATTCGAATTAAAATTGGAGGATATTTTGCATTTTTTCCCTATAATGTACAAAACATTTACCGTACATAATCTTTTCCATTTACAACAGTATAAAATAAGAGGAATGTGTGACAATATCTATATTAATTAGGAAAGTATGTTGTATGCTAGGTTAGCTAATTGTGTCTTCTACAGCTTTATTGTATAGACGGTGTTAAAGGCGGAGCTACTGCGGAGCATGCGCACTCGTCTGGCCCCCCCCTCGAACATCCGGTTATGCTTACAATATTATGGATGTTAATATGAAAGGGCAAAGTGGAGATTCTTTTACAAGGAAATAGGGTGTCAGCTGCGTAGCATATGGTTGTACAGTTTGATTGGGAACAAATTTATTGAATCAAGTATCACTTCGTAGGTTTCCGAAGGACGTAGACAGACGAAACCTGTTGATACAAGCAAAACGAGAAAGGATTGGTACCCGGGAAAGAATATTTGCGATTTGCATTTTGTTACAAGCATGTTGATCGTTTATCTGCGTATTGTGTTGTGGTGAAAAGCACGCCTTTTAGTGAGGCTTCAAACCGAAGCGACACAGGCCCATTTAGTCTATAAATAAGCATTTACCACTCATGGTAAATCAAGTCTTAGGCGGCACAATACATGCCATTGGGAATCTGAGCGACACGTGCAGCTTGTCGTGCTTCGATTACACACCGAAGCGACAAGCAACAGCCTTTTTACTCTAAATGAAACAATTCATCTTGCATACGAGTACAACAGAGCGAGGCGACACGATGTATTGTACTGAGAAAACAACAGTCCAGTCCAAGCGACACGTGCATTTTCTCGTGGTGAATTGGTTCGAAAGGAAGCTTTCAGACTGCAGCGATACGTCTCTCTTGGAAACCAACATTAAAAAATAAACAACACCTTCCGAACGACAAATTGCAGGTGTCGCTTGTTGCTCGGACTAGACCGTTTTATCAATACCTTGCATTGTGTTGCCCCGGCCTGTTATTTGTGCAAGCGTGACTGATGAATTGTTTGCTTTAGATCGAATGCTTCTGTGCGAAATTCTGATATCACTTGTCGCTTCAGTCTGAAAACTCCCTTGTTGCTTGAAGTAAATTCGTGCGGGTGAAAGTGGCATGCCATATCATAGATTTTTCCTAAATCCCTTATGCAGAAAGGAGACGTTGAAAGCATATATATTTACTAGCATTTGTTATGTGTCATTACAGCTGCAGATTTGTTGGCAAAGATTCACTTAAGCATATTTTATATCATATAATAGTATCATTAGTTTTATAGAATTATTTTTCCCTCACTTTTTTATTTATAAAATAATTTAATATACTGTATAAATGTTTGTCGTACATGATATATTTGTATGTACGTAGTGTGTTATAGAATTGGCGGCCACAAAGATAAGTCATATTTTAATAATCTGTTCTGCAGTTGATTATTCGATGGATTCTAGACGTCCATTTCTTCATAGTAGAATTTTAACAAATGCCTTTTTTGATTATCGTCGTACAATTGATTAAAATAAGCGCCCATTTCTTACTTCGTATGCCGGTGAATTTGCACTGGCAATAATAGGGATTGACTTAAACCGGAAGTTACGGGAGGACCGGGTAAGACCTCACCAATGTTTATGTTTACATTTTTAATACGGTTTATAGAGGGAAGATGGAAAAAGAGAGCTCTACGGAAATTGACGTTCTTAACAATATTGTACGCCCGTGAAAATTATATATATAAATAAGATTTAAGCGTATTATCTGCTTTCATGTCAGATTTTCCCAACTTGTGAGCTGTAGTGTTTAGGTGATAAGCGACCTGCTCAAATATGATATTGTTGATAATATTGTACGCCTGTGAAAATTACATATAAATAAGATTTAAGCGTATTATTTGCTTTCATGTCAGATTTTCCCAACCTGTGAGTTGTAGTGTTTAGGTGATAAGCGACTTGTTCAAATATGATATTGTTGACAATATTGTACGCCTGTGAAAATTACATATAAATAAGATTTAAGCGTATTATCTGCTTTCATGTCAGATTTTACCAATTTGTAAGCTGTAGTGTTTAGGTGATAAGCGACCTGCTCAAATATGATATTGTTGACAATATTGTACGTCCGTGAAAATTATATATATAAATAAGATTTAAGCGTATTATTTGCTTTCATGTCAGATTTTGCCAACTTGTGAGTTGTAGTGTTTAGGTGATAAGCGATCTGTTCAAATATGATATTGTTGATAAATATTGTATGCCCGTGAAAATTATATATAAATAAGGCATAAGCGTATTATCTGCTTTCATGTCAGATTTTCCCAACCTGTGAGCTGTAGTGTTTAGGTGACAAGCGACCTGCTCAAATATGATACCCCACCGTTCGGTAGGGACGCTAATGTGGCAATATAGCACGGCGTAGTGCTTGCTTCTTTTATGCAGTGCATGTTCATTGGCTAGCTAGTAACTAGTGTTGCCAACTGTAATAATGAAGCACTATTTCTGTCATGGAAGGGGAAAAGGCAGGTAAAGTGGCGGTGAGTTTTGTTGGATTGGAAGCACCATATTTTTATTTTATACTAAGTATTTGACCGGTTTGACGTTGTGTGCGTGTATTGCGTGTGTGTATGTAAAAGTGTGTGTTTGCTAATGAACGTTAAATTCCATAATGCCTCCAGTTCTGTCGAAGTTGAAATCAAAAACCTTGCATAGCCAAGCTCGGGAAATTTTAAGCAACGTGCACGAGTTCATGAAGGAGGAAGCCAGTCATGGTGTTAGCATCCCAATAAAGCATTTTGGCAAGAGAGCAGCGAACAGCAGCAACAAATTGTTCATATTTCATAATTTTGGAATTATTCAAAATAAATAAATTATGTAGCTCCAACATCATTTCAACTCTGGCTCCGGCACGTGTTCTTGTAGAAATTGCATAGAGGAGGCTGTTATTTTTGCTGCTTAATGCGATACATATTGTTTTCTGTGTTAAAATTGCCATGTTTTGATGGGTGATAAGCCTATTGAAAACTGTGATCGAGCGAGATATTTTTTTGCGCTGAATAGTATTGAAATAGCATAAGAAGTCTTATTATTTATTTTATATTTTGATGTTTTAGTTAGGAATATATTGATTTTCAATTTTCTGTTGCTGCGTAATGACCGGGGGGGTCGAAATAGAGCGGCATCTGCCGCTACCTCCCAGGGAGGCAAAATGACTAGCGCCGGCCCTGGTTCATAACAAAAGAAAAAGCCGCGCAGCTTATCGTCTAGTGGCAGTATATGTACTTGTTATTGTTGTGGAAGCCGGCATTTTTTGTAAATGTACAACAAAGGCAACCGACTGTCGCCGATCTCAGAGAGGAAATAATAATACTGCTTCAGGAGGAGTGTTATGGTGCAATTGTAGCGGTTTAACACGTTGGCATGTTATTATCTGCCGTTGCAGTTCCATACCAGTGTATACGGGTTTTGGAAGTGAAAAGTTAGAACGCCACCAGTGCATTAATGCAATGAAAAATAATATATATATTTTTTTATTTTGTTTGAAATCACTCAAATAAGGAATCGTATGAAGAAGTCTTCTTTGCAGCATTTTTGGTAATTTTACTTATGTGTTAGTTCATATTTTGCGAATTTTTAGTCCATATGTATGTAGCTACATACAAAGTTACTTGTTAGTACATATTAATCCTAGTCCTGGTATAATGCATGACGTTTAAAACTCAACGTTAGATAGACCTGAATTCTCTAATTTTATTGTTGTACGTAACAGCTGTGCATCGGCGCACTGCAGCGATTTTTCTATCTGCTCCATTAGCAACACTGCTTCTTTAGTTGTTTCGCGCATCGCACGGCAGAATTATCTGCGCTGGACTCTACCCAGTGCGGCGACCTGTTCACCCAGCGATGCGTCTCTGCTCACGAACTTTTCGAAAGCTGCGTGCTCTAACTTTCTGTCTGCTTCGTGACGTGCATCCAGATCCGTCTGCGTGGTGTTGTAAGCGATGTCGTGATTTTTGCATGCGGCGTCCAACGGATTCACACCCTTGCCCCCTCTCTCCAATTTTTTCTCGAGTTTGGTACCCGGTCCGCAGTACTGGTAGCCAGGTAAATGCATCTGAAAAGATAACTTGTCACCTTTTGAGAACAGGCGCCTGTACGTGTTCTCGAAAAGTTTGGAGCAATCCAAATACCAGCAACTGATGAAACTGTACGATGGTCTGGACATTGCAACGTTCCCCCCCCTCGGAAATAAAACCACTCGACGATTGTCGTGAAAATTCAGTCGTTGTGTTCGACGACGCCATCCTGGAAAATCAAAATGAAATTCGCAACTTTTTCACGCAAGGTCGTCACAAAAAAAATGGATTGCTTCTACCTAGCTCAAACGTTTTCCAAAATTCCAAAACAGTTACTACGCGACAACGCTAATTTCATATGTTTGTTTCGTCAAGATCATACCAACCTCAAGCACGCGTACGATGACTACGTAGGCGGAGACATGAACTACAATCAATTTTCGGAACGCTGCTGCTCTACTTGCTGGAACGGTGACGATTTCGGATTCGCGACGATCGACATGACGAGGAAACCCAACGACGGAAAATACAGAAACAAAATCAACGACTTTCTAAACGTTGCAACGTTGTGAGAAACGACGTATATAAATAAACGACTTTCTAAACGTTGCAACGTTTAGAAAGTCGTTTATTTATATACGTCGTTTCTCACAACGTTGCAACGTTTAGAAAGTCGTTGATTTTGTTTCTGTATTTTCCGTCGTTGGGTTTCCTCGTCATGTCGATCGTCGCGAATCCGAAATCGTCACCGTTCCAGCAAGTAGAGCAGCAGCGTTCCGAAAATTGATTGTAGTTCATGTCTCCGCCTACGTAGTCATCGTACGCGTGCTTGAGGTTGGTATGATCTTGACGAAACAAACATATGAAATTAGCGTTGTCGCGTAGTAACTGTTTTGGAATTTTGGAAAACGTTTGAGCTAGGTAGAAGCAATCCATTTTTTTTGTGACGACCTTGCGTGAAAAAGTTGCGAATTTCATTTTGATTTTCCAGGATGGCGTCGTCGAACACAACGACTGAATTTTCACGACAATCGTCGAGTGGTTTTATTTCCGAGGGGGGGGAACGTTGCAATGTCCAGACCATCGTACAGTTTCATCAGTTGCTGGTATTTGGATTGCTCCAAACTTTTCGAGAACACGTACAGGCGCCTGTTCTCAAAAGGTGACAAGTTATCTTTTCAGATGCATTTACCTGGCTACCAGTACTGCGGACCGGGTACCAAACTCGAGAAAAAATTGGAGAGAGGGGGCAAGGGTGTGAATCCGTTGGACGCCGCATGCAAAAATCACGACATCGCTTACAACACCACGCAGACGGATCTGGATGCACGTCACGAAGCAGACAGAAAGTTAGAGCACGCAGCTTTCGAAAAGTTCGTGAGCAGAGACGCATCGCTGGGTGAACAGGTCGCCGCACTGGGTAGAGTCCAGCGCAGATAATTCTGCCGTGCGATGCGCGAAACAACTAAAGAAGCAGTGTTGCTAATGGAGCAGATAGAAAAATCGCTGCAGTGCGCCGATGCACAGCTGTTACGTACAACAATAAAATTAGAGAATTCAGGTCTATCTAACGTTGAGTTTTAAACGTCATGCATTATACCAGGACTAGGATTAATATGTACTAACAAGTAACTTTGTATGTAGCTACATACATATGGACTAAAAATTCGCAAAATATGAACTAACACATAAGTAAAATTACCAAAAATGCTGCAAAGAAGACTTCTTCATACGATTCCTTATTTGAGTGATTTCAAACAAAATAAAAAAATATATATATTATTTTTCATTGCATTAATGCACTGGTGGCGTTCTAACTTTTCACTTCCAAAACCCGTATACACTGGTATGGAACTGCAACGGCAGATAATAACATGCCAACGTGTTAAACCGCTACAATTGCACCATAACACTCCTCCTGAAGCAGTATTATTATTTCCTCTCTGAGATCGGCGACAGTCGGTTGCCTTTGTTGTACATTTACAAAAAATGCCGGCTTCCACAACAATAACAAGTACATATACTGCCACTAGACGATAAGCTGCGCGGCTTTTTCTTTTGTTATGAACCAGGGCCGGCGCTAGTCATTTTGCCTCCCTGGGAGGTAGCGGCAGATGCCGCTCTATTTCGACCCCCCCGGTCATTACGCAGCAACAGAAAATTGAAAATCAATATATTCCTAACTAAAACATCAAAATATAAAATAAATAATAAGACTTCTTATGCTATTTCAATACTATTCAGCGCAAAAAAATATCTCGCTCGATCACAGTTTTCAATAGGCTTATCACCCATCAAAACATGGCAATTTTAACACAGAAAACAATATGTATCGCATTAAGCAGCAAAAATAACAGCCTCCTCTATGCAATTTCTACAAGAACACGTGCCGGAGCCAGAGTTGAAATGATGTTGGAGCTACATAATTTATTTATTTTGAATAATTCCAAAATTATGAAATATGAACAATTTGTTGCTGCTGTTCGCTGCTCTCTTGCCAAAATGCTTTATTGGGATGCTAACACCATGACTGGCTTCCTCCTTCATGAACTCGTGCACGTTGCTTAAAATTTCCCGAGCTTGGCTATGCAAGGTTTTTGATTTCAACTTCGACAGAACTGGAGGCATTATGGAATTTAACGTTCATTAGCAAACACACACTTTTACATACACACACGCAATACACGCACACAACGTCAAACCGGTCAAATACTTAGTATAAAATAAAAATATGGTGCTTCCAATCCAACAAAACTCACCGCCACTTTACCTGCCTTTTCCCCTTCCATGACAGAAATAGTGCTTCATTATTACAGTTGGCAACACTAGTTACTAGCTAGCCAATGAACATGCACTGCATAAAAGAAGCAAGCACTACGCCGTGCTATATTGCCACATTAGCGTCCCTACCGAACGGTGGGGTATCATATTTGAGCAGGTCGCTTGTCACCTAAACACTACAGCTCACAGGTTGGGAAAATCTGACATGAAAGCAGATAATACGCTTATGCCTTATTTATATATAATTTTCACGGGCATACAATATTTATCAACAATATCATATTTGAACAGATCGCTTATCACCTAAACACTACAACTCACAAGTTGGCAAAATCTGACATGAAAGCAAATAATACGCTTAAATCTTATTTATATATATAATTTTCACGGACGTACAATATTGTCAACAATATCATATTTGAGCAGGTCGCTTATCACCTAAACACTACAGCTTACAAATTGGTAAAATCTGACATGAAAGCAGATAATACGCTTAAATCTTATTTATATGTAATTTTCACAGGCGTACAATATTGTCAACAATATCATATTTGAACAAGTCGCTTATCACCTAAACACTACAACTCACAGGTTGGGAAAATCTGACATGAAAGCAAATAATACGCTTAAATCTTATTTATATGTAATTTTCACAGGCGTACAATATTATCAACAATATCATATTTGAGCAGGTCGCTTATCACCTAAACACTACAGCTCACAAGTTGGGAAAATCTGACATGAAAGCAGATAATACGCTTAAATCTTATTTATATATATAATTTTCACGGGCGTACAATATTGTTAAGAACGTCAATTTCCGTAGAGCTCTCTTTTTCCATCTTCCCTCTATAAACCGTATTAAAAATGTAAACATAAACATTGGTGAGGTCTTACCCGGTCCTCCCGTAACTTCCGGTTTAAGTCAATCCCTATTATTGCCAGTGCAAATTCACCGGCATACGAAGTAAGAAATGGGCGCTTATTTTAATCAATTGTACGACGATAATCAAAAAAGGCATTTGTTAAAATTCTACTATGAAGAAATGGACGTCTAGAATCCATCGAATAATCAACTGCAGAACAGATTATTAAAATATGACTTATCTTTGTGGCCGCCAATTCTATAACACACTACGTACATACAAATATATCATGTACGACAAACATTTATACAGTATATTAAATTATTTTATAAATAAAAAAGTGAGGGAAAAATAATTCTATAAAACTAATGATACTATTATATGATATAAAATATGCTTAAGTGAATCTTTGCCAACAAATCTGCAGCTGTAATGACACATAACAAATGCTAGTAAATATATATGCTTTCAACGTCTCCTTTCTGCATAAGGGATTTAGGAAAAATCTATGATATGGCATGCCACTTTCACCCGCACGAATTTACTTCAAGCAACAAGGGAGTTTTCAGACTGAAGCGACAAGTGATATCAGAATTTCGCACAGAAGCATTCGATCTAAAGCAAACAATTCATCAGTCACGCTTGCACAAATAACAGGCCGGGGCAACACAATGCAAGGTATTGATAAAACGGTCTAGTCCGAGCAACAAGCGACACCTGCAATTTGTCGTTCGGAAGGTGTTGTTTATTTTTTAATGTTGGTTTCCAAGAGAGACGTATCGCTGCAGTCTGAAAGCTTCCTTTCGAACCAATTCACCACGAGAAAATGCACGTGTCGCTTGGACTGGACTGTTGTTTTCTCAGTACAATACATCGTGTCGCCTCGCTCTGTTGTACTCGTATGCAAGATGAATTGTTTCATTTAGAGTAAAAAGGCTGTTGCTTGTCGCTTCGGTGTGTAATCGAAGCACGACAAGCTGCACGTGTCGCTCAGATTCCCAATGGCATGTATTGTGCCGCCTAAGACTTGATTTACCATGAGTGGTAAATGCTTATTTATAGACTAAATGGGCCTGTGTCGCTTCGGTTTGAAGCCTCACTAAAAGGCGTGCTTTTCACCACAACACAATACGCAGATAAACGATCAACATGCTTGTAACAAAATGCAAATCGCAAATATTCTTTCCCGGGTACCAATCCTTTCTCGTTTTGCTTGTATCAACAGGTTTCGTCTGTCTACGTCCTTCGGAAACCTACGAAGTGATACTTGATTCAATAAATTTGTTCCCAATCAAACTGTACAACCATATGCTACGCAGCTGACACCCTATTTCCTTGTAAAAGAATCTCCACTTTGCCCTTTCATATTAACATCCATAATATTGTAAGCATAACCGGATGTTCGAGGGGGGGGCCAGACGAGTGCGCATGCTCCGCAGTAGCTCCGCCTTTAACACCGTCTATACAATAAAGCTGTAGAAGACACAATTAGCTAACCTAGCATACAACATACTTTCCTAATTAATATAGATATTGTCACACATTCCTCTTATTTTATACTGTTGTAAATGGAAAAGATTATGTACGGTAAATGTTTTGTACATTATAGGGAAAAAATGCAAAATATCCTCCAATTTTAATTCGAATTTTATCGAATTTTTACATATTTCCACGCCGCCACATATTGTCCTATTTGCTTCTTTTACTTGCCTGGCTTAATTAACTCTCGCTAATTAGCATTTTTTTGGAAGAAGTCAACTAGAACAACATATGGCGATATGAGAAATATGCAAATCAAAGAACATTTTAGCAATATATGGGCCCTAGCAATTAGCTTCGTCGACTAAGAGTACTCCTTCAAACATCTTCAGCTAGATCGTATTACTACGCGAGGACGTTTAAAATTTTTGGGTGTTGAAAAAGTTTGACGCTACTTTTTATTTCTATTGTTTGCTAATAGATGGCGCTAATAGTACCCCCTCTCCTCCCCTCTCCCCTCTTCTCCTCTGCTGTATGACAAATAGCACAAACATAAAAATCAAGATTTTGGAGAGCAAAACATAAAATTTGCATGCATCTGATGTCGAACCAGGAACTTTTATCTTTCGGGGAGTTAACATTATTTTTTACTCAGTCGTCATATAACATGAACACACGCAAAGATTCACATGTGCTTTTATTATTTTGTGTTCGGTAAGTACAAGTATATTCTTACATAAATTATTGTTTAATTTAATAAATTGTAAACTCAAAACCTGCTAAACTAACACTCCTTCTGTGTTTCATTAAACTATTGAAAGCGAATGTTGCGTGCGCGCGGAAATAACACAGAAAAAAAAACCGGATGGAAGCAATTTAAAATCACTGGGGCAAGGTCAGTATTACGAGAGCGTAAAAAACACGTGCTTCCATTCAACTTCGAAAAATAAGAATGAATGTGTAATAACACTGGTATTATTTGTAATCACAGTGCTTACTCATGTATTTTGTTTAATATTTTATTTCAAATTCACTGTCAGAAACTAGTGTTGTTAGTTTCTGCATGTAGGTTTATTTACTCTGTTGGTTGTCACTGTCAAGTTTTTAGTATTCGTACAGCATAAAAAGCTATAACCCCCCTCTCAAAATATATACATTGTATACGCCAAGATGTCCAATAGCCTGGCAACACATCATGAAAAAACATGCCAAGAAGACCCAGTGGGTTTATAAGTCAGTGCTGCCAATTCCTATTTGTAGGTTAGCTTAGCCAGTGAAAGATCATATAGTAGAATTTTTGTAGAGTGGGTGTTTGCGAGTTCCACGACGCGCTGCCTGCCGATACTCTATGCAGCGTCATCCTGATTGCAGAGAAGTCCTTCGTCCACGACGTGAAGAACGAGAGGGTGACGGAACAGTTTTAAATTCATAAAAAATTGCCACATACTAAAAATCAACATCCAACACATTTTAGGTTATATAAAATTTGTGAAAACCTTATAATACTGAAATATTAAAACAAACGGAGTCCCCCTTGTAGGTTAGTTCGGTGCGTAAATAAAAAAAATGATAGGTTAAGTTATATCACTTAGGATCGTAAGAAAATTAAAAAATCGTAAAAAAAAAGATAGGTTAAGTTGTATCACGTAACATCGTGATATACCTACCAAGTACGAGTAGGGAAAAAAAATGAGTGCAGTGAAAATTTGTACTAAAACATCGCTAAACGCTATAACATCGACAAAAAATTGTCAAAGTATGTCAAAAACTTATATTCGATTGATAATCGTAAAAAAAGGATAGGTTAAGTTGTATCACGTAACATCATGATATACCTACCAAGTACGAGTGGGGGAAAAATGAGTATAGTGAAAATTTGTACTAAAACATCGCTAAACGCTAAAACATCGACAAAAAATTGTCAAAATATGTCAAAAAGTGATATTCGATTGATAAAAAAAGAGGATACCTACTAAGTACTATTTTGAAGCGCCCAATAAGCACTACTCCTAGTGGTTGCGAGACATGAAGCAGAAGATAAAATATTATATGTAATAACTATTATTCTAGATAAATGTGTGTATATAAAACAAAGGACCATATTTACTAGCCACGTGGAAAAGTATGATATCACGTGAAAAAAAGGAGTCAGTTATTAATATCAACTATAAAAATAAAAGTACAGTCGCGCGGAATTATTATGTATTATTCTATACCGGATTCACAAGAATAAAGCGCTTAAATTGTGAAAATTGCAAATGACGTTAACAAGTGCTGTGCAAATTTTAAAGCTTTTTGAGTTCCGATATCTTTAATGTTGTTGACGATCGTCTTGTTAAAATTCTTAGTTTCACAGCATTGTTATCTATCATGTTCCGACATAATTTCTGAGGTTAAGATGAAATTAAACTTGAAATTTAATGTAATAGCAGTACGTTCAGAATCAATTTCCCCATGTATTTAAATGGAAGAACAATTGCCCATCAAAAGCGTGGGGACACAACAGGGCTGCTGCCACCTACAATAGTTTGCTTTGACCAGGCCCATTATCAAATACCTCATATATCGAAGCGTATCAGATGCGCAGTGCTGCCACTTCTGGTCAAGCGCGAAACTACTGTAGTTCCCATCAGTACGCGGTAGACTGCTTCTGATTGACTCTAACCTTTTAAATGTGATTGGATATTTCTTTTTCTTTTTTCAAAATGGCGGCTGCGAGAGAGGGTTCCCGATCGCTGCCACTGTGAAAGGACAGTTACGCTTACGTCGTATTGCGTCGTATTACGTCTTACAGCTACGACAGATTGATAATTTACGTCCTATGTTTCTTGTGTTTAAAACCTGTTTCAAAACAGTTAGAAACAAGTATTGCAATAACAGTCGTTAATAAACATCAGTACTGTATTTGAACGACAAAGGAATAACGCTTAAGATAGAGACATCTGTTGGACTGATGCTAAACTACTAGACAGTTACATACGATGCTTACCAAGATGGACGTAACAGGGTAAGATTATATTTCAACACTGCTCTGGAGGCGAATAAGTTTGTTAAAAATTAAGAATTTCAATCTCATCTTTCCATTAAGGCTCGTCTACCTCAATCCTTAGTTCAACGAGAATTATTAATATACGTATGGTATAGAGTTTGATGTCAGTGAGGAAGACGTAGTGTATGGCATTCAATCATATATTCCAATCATTAGTGCTAAACGAATGAAGAAAAAGATATGGAAAAGTGATGGTTCGTTTCAGCTACGCGATACTAAACTAGTGTGTTTGACATTCCAAGGTAGACATCTCCCAGAAAAAGTAGCCATACATAGCAGCATATATAAAGTAACACCCCGACAGAAAACAGTCATTCAATGTAGAAACTGTTTCATATTCGCTCACACCACGCGGCCAATCAATGTCGTTCACAGTCTAAATGCGCTACCTGTGGAGCAATTAAACACGGAGATTCATGTAATCTCCCTACCAAGTGTTCGAATTGCCAGGGGCCTCATTCAGCCCTCGAAAAAAAATTAAATAACTTATCATACCGTGAAGCTAAACAGATGATAGAAGGGACTTATATTTCACGACCTAGCATAGAGTAAATTATGAAGCCCGCAATTAATCTAAAAGAGTTTCCGCCTATTCATCCAGTTCATCACCCACCGACTTAAAACATAAAAACTCACAAGAACAATCATCTACTAACACAAAACTTAACACAACTTTGGAGCCCATTTTCAATAATACAACAAGACAACAATTTACTTTGGAACACGACACAGTGGACCCAAAAGTATTTGAAGCGAGAAATATGGTTCACAATAATCCAGATCACTTTACCATCAAAAGCAGAAAGCTCCTCAACGGAGTCGGATATTACTCCTACCTCATCTATAGGGAAAAATGTCTTCCCTTCTGCTAATTCTACGAATAGTCGACATTCTGAATGGTCGACAAAAACATTGATCAACCTCCCCCATCTACCAATAATATTCACGAAGTCTATACCTCACTTCTCGAAACAATACCACTCCTATGGTCAACCCTAGTTAAACTCAAAAAAATACATCAACAAAAACAGCTTGTACAACATATCAATGAGCTATCCATAAATCTGTTAAATGTGTTACAAAACCTTACTTCCAAACAGAACAAGTAGGATACACATAGTAGATGATGTTTCTAGTTCAATGGAATATTATTAGCTTTTCTACACGAAAATTGGACTTCTTGAAATTAATAACGGAATGCCATCCTTTAATTCTTTGCTTACAGGAAACTAAAGGTAGACAGTATGAAACATACAAAATTGTTCATTATAATTGTTTAGGCCCACCCTATTCTGAAAATGAACGAGGTATTAGCATATACGTCCACGAATCAATTTCATATCAGGAAATTCAGATATCCAAACATCATAAACTCTTCCGCGATTATAAAGTAGAAGCACGTGCTATCTATCCAAATCTTCATAGAGTGAAAAAAAATAACAATAATCAATATTTATATCCCATCAAATTACAATTCTCAGAATATAAAACCGTCAGATTTAGAAGCATTGATAAATAATACCCCTAGCTCATACATCATTGTTGGAGATTTTATTGGTCATCATATCATTTGGAGCTCACAATCATCAGACAGACTTGAGTCCAGCATCGCCGACTGGATAGAAAGCAACTCATTGATTGTCCTAAATGATGGATCGCCCACCCATGTCCCACGCAACGGAAATAATCCCACATCAATAGACCTCAGTATAATATCAGAATCATTATTATCAAAATTTTAGTGAACCACATAGGATGAACTGTATGGTAGTGATCATTATCCCATTTATATTCATTCTCATTTTATATCCCCACAACCAACCCCACATATATTTCCCATAAATCGCTGGAAAATTAATGGGAAACATATACAATTCTAATAGATTCTTATATATTTAAAGAACAAATAAATTCCCCTCAATCGGTTTCATACTATACACTACTCCAAATTATCACATAAGTTTTAGACATTCTTAGTTCACGGAAAAGAGTAAATTTTTCACGAATAATTTTCCCAAAAATTCATTGGTGGACCTCAGAGTGCTAGACAGCAAAAGCCAATCGAAAAAAGAGAGAGAATCAATTTCCTTCATATCCCACCCTTGAAAACCGAATATTATGGAAAAAATCTATAGCACAAGAAAAAAAAATATTTCTGCAATCCAAACGTCAAGCGTGGATTAAATATTGCAATTCAATAGACATACAGGAATCATCCCGAAATGTGTGGCATAAATTTAATTCTTTACGTAAACCATGTCCACCTCGTAAAAAACCAATAGATAATAGTTGGCAAGACCAATTTTTCATGCTTTTGGCTCCACCATCAGTACACCTTCCATATAAAAAAATTAGTCGTTCATACTGTTATATTCTTTTTATAGATGTAGAAAAAGCATATGATTCAATCAATTTACATACTGTGTTCTATTTTAAAAAACTTCTCCTTACAGATTCTCTGAGTGTTCTTCAAGCATTATCTACATCTTATCCCAAATTATGTCATCAATCATATCTTATTATTTTAATTATTCAACAAGTTCAATTTGCTTGCAAAAGGAACATTGACATACAATTCAGTTATGTTAAAGCACATAATATTAACGTAGGAAATGATCGAGTGGATTTATATGCTAAACAGGCCAGAGATTTACAACTCATAAGTTTCAATAGGTTAATGTATACGGATGTATTACCACGAGTGAAAATCAAAATTATGGAACAATGGAACGAATGATGCAAGGGTCAATTTGAGTTTGTGGGCAATACATATAGATGGATTGCAGAATTTAAATCCAAGGTCCCTTGGTTCAATTCATACACACTCCCACGGCAAGTCATAGTTTTTATTAATATATTAAGGAAAGGATATGTACGTAGTACACCAGCATATTTAGCAAAAATAAATATTAAAACTCAAGAAAATTGTAAATGTGGCAATAATAATCCAGATGCTCAACATTTATTTCTAGAATGTACAATTTTTTCAGATCAACAAATCACGCTCTACATAGGTTTACAACGTTTAAAAATTCAATTTCCAATATCACTCTCATCCATTCTAACAGATTTATACCCTTCATTAATATGGATGCTGTATGCATATGCTCGTAAATGTAGACTCGAAATATAAAGTGATTTATATTTATGTATATATATATATATATATATATATATATATATATATATATATTAAAAAAAATAAGAAACTGCAAAAGGACAAAAAAGTGAATTATTCATAAAGGTAAAGTTTTCCCCTGTGCTTTGCACCACGCCATGAAGGCGTATAGGGGGTGTGGGGGTAACGCCCCACCGTTTTATGTTTGTGATTCTGATTAATTTGAGAGACTAACTATCAATCTTAGAAGAAAACATTAAAACAAATACAAAACAATAACGATGTCCAAAGTCGACAAGATAATGCTGACAGGATCAGTTAAAAAGAAGAAGAAGAAGAAGAAGAATCTCTAGAGGCCGGTAGAGGCGTCTTGTGGAACACTTACCACGAGAACTTGCATTCGTTTACACTGACATTACCAACCAATCATGTTCGATATTTCCTCCGTAAATTAATGTTGGAATAGCTCAACCGAATTTGAAATTAGATTCCAAATTTAGCTGTTTCTTCCTTGGAAGCTGCCATTCATAGCAGGAATGCGACAAAGACATTTTTTCCATATATGCATAGTTACTTCTCGGCACTAATCAGTAGAAAGGATAAAAAAACCTTACTCAAAAAAAGAAGGAGGGGTCGTTGAATACAGATAAAGTACTTGACTGATAACCAATTGGATATTAAAAGTGTGCTCGCAACCATGAAAATCTGTTTCTAAAACACTGACATAATACGTGTAAACTCTCAGCATTGTGAGATAAAAGTGGATTTTCGTAAAGCTGTTGTAACTTTGACAAACGTTGTCGTGGTAAGTGCAAGTATTATTTATAATAAGGCCCAGCATTTGTACATGTTCCATAACATTGATTTTAGTACGCTAAAGCTTCAAATAATTGTTCAACTTAGCATATGTAGACTTCTAAATGCTGATTATATCAGATTCTTAAAATAAAATACATAAGCGGGTACAATTATTCTAATACAGCCACGGCGCCAGAAAAAAAAAATAGTGGGAATATTTTCTGGGGGCAGTCACATTTTATGTATCCCTAACAACAAAGCGGCGATTGGGTGTCAAAACTGGGGGAGAAGGAAAGTTTACTTTTTCTTGCTAGGAGGCCATAGTGCGGGGCAAAAGTGGCAAGGAGTACGCTTCAACTATTCGTGACCACTCAGGCACGTATCTAGAAATATGTTTCGGGGGGGGGGGGTCCGAACCAAGTGTCTCAGGAATAATAATAATGATGATAATAATAATAATAATGATAATAATAGCAATAATGTTTATATTAAAATAATTATAAATCAAATTAATACTAATTACAATACATAAATTAATATTATTATTACACCATTAGGTAAATAGACTGTATAAGAATAGAGATATAGGGGTGCATATTCATTACGTAGCTTACTTGTAGTTAAGATCGGAATAATTTACATAAAAGCAAGTGCGCTGGCAAATGAAATTAATGTCAAATAGATGAATAACTGAATATTTATCGAGTAAGAAAAATGATGTTACATGTAGTTTTAGAAAAGTAAGTTTCTGATTAAAATTTTATGCATATTATTTTGAGTAGTAGTGTACATAAATCTTCTTTGTAATGTCATCAAAGCAGTATGATCCCAATATAATCCTTGACTTGTAAAAAATTCAGAGAAAATTAATAACCATCGATTATGCAACAAATGCTAATATTTTCATTACTTAATTTTAGTACTTGGCAAGTCTTTCTGGGGGTCCGAACCCCCCCCTTTAAATACGTCCTTCCTGTCCTTCAAAGCCGTATGATCCCAATATAATCCTTGTCTTCCAATAAGTTCAGAAGAAATTACAACATGCTAAACGAGTATATTTCTCATTATTTAATTTTAGTACTTGATAAATCTTTCGGGGGGTCCGGAGCCCCCCTAAATACGTCCTTCCTTGTAACCACTATAGTGGAACCACAAGGAAAGACCCACGACTCCTGTGCATCGTACTCCCGCGTGGAGGGGAGGGGCAGAGTGGAGCATGCTTCCTTATGGCCCGAGTTGAACGGAAGAAGGGGGAGGTGCGCGGAGACTTTTCGCCGAAGGTTCTTCTCTTTGTGGTCGCTCTATACCTAAATACCGCACGAAAAATTCAATAGCCTTTGTAACGGTCCGCCCTGGATCGTACTTGGTTCGATGGGTCTATTGAGCCTCGGCTTCACACTCAGTATCGCTTCGGGGCTTGAGTCTCGTCGGCTCAAGGTTCGGGTTATTCCGGCTTCTTCAATCCTCGATGTAAGGTCCCTCGTAATTCTAGGTCAAAGGTTCTCAATGTACTTATAGATCTTGACCAAGATTCTATAAGCAATCAACAATCCTTTTTCCCACTAGGTTCTGTCGATATTCAGTTAAGTATCCAACTTCCTTTTCTCTTTTCAGCCTCTGACCAGAGAACTGAAAATTAATCCGTGACCACAGAATAAAAAAAGGTGTTCCCTGACCAGGGACACAAACGTTGACTACTAACAGTCTATCGACCGATCCCGAATTCCGGTATATCCTACGACAATCGCAATCCTCTCAATTATATCTCCTGACCAGGAGCATAGAACCGAGAGAACATAAGCCTTCTGACCAGAAGAGCTAAGTAATTGTCCTAAAGATAATCCAGAATAAACTAATTCCTAGTAGCGACGTGGAAGTAAGCGCAGAAATACGCGTATGAAAAGAAAAGACGGTAATACGAGTTCCGTATTTATCTGGAGTTCGAATACAAAAGGCCACGGGCCAGTTACCAGTTACCAGTTACCAGTTACGAGTCTTGGCTTGCTTTGCGCAATATGATGTGGAGTACCAGCGTCTGTGGACACCTTGCCTCCTCTTTGAATTGTTTTTGAAATGGCGTGCGATGTTTTCGGTGTTGAATTCCACTCCTGCAGCTGTCGCTTGGGGTGGGAAAGTGAGGGTGGCAGTGGCGGTTAGGCTGTGGTCACTTTTCACTTGTCGTGGCTGGTCGGCTCAGGGTCTTGGTAGACGATGAGTGTGTCTGTGTGGGTTGGCGGTACCAATGGCTCGTGCCGTTGGATTTGGGTTTTCCTGGAGTTTGGCCCAGAACGTGGCGGTTGTCCGCTGGATCACGTCATCTAAGGGTGGAATGTCGAGGTCTTCGTGGAGTTGGACGTTTGTTGTATACCGTCCGTGTCCGCTGATGATACGTAGGACCCTGTTCTGTATGACTTGGAGTCTGCGGAGGGTCGTCTTGGGTAGGTGTTGCCAGGCAGGGCAGGCGTAGAGCAGAGCTGGTCGGATGATTGCCTTGTACAGTTGAAGTCTGGTTTCCAGCCGCAGTCCTGGCGATCGTAGCATCGGGTAAAGTGCTCCCACGCGTTTGTTTCCTTGGTTGACGATTTTGGCTATGTGGTCTCTGAGATAGAGCCCTCTGTCTAGTAGCATGCCGAGATATGTTGTGGTTTGTTTGTGGGGAACAGGTTGTCCTTGTAGTCTGAGATGGTATTGGCGCGGACGGCGTCTACGAGAGAACACGATGGCGGTGCTCTTGTCGGGATTCACTCGCACTCTCCATTGTTTTGCCCAGTGATCGTATTGTTGCATTTGTTCTTGCATTCTGATGTAGGAAACACGAATATCCTTGGCTGCCGCAAAGTATGCGGTGTCGTCTGCGAAAGTGGCTGGGAGGCAACCAAAGGCTGTTGGTACATCCGCTGTAAACAGGGCGTACAGCAGTGGGGAGAGGGAGGATCCTTGGGGTACTCCAGCCGTGGTTGTTCGAATGGTGGAGATGGCTCCTTGAAACACTGCGAAGAAGGTGCGTTGATGTAGGTAACTGTCCAGCAAGCGTACGTAACAGTCAGGTATTCCAAGTCTGTGTAGCTTGTATATGAGTCCTTCGAGCCAAACCTTGTCGAAGGCCTTCTGTATGTCGAGGAATATGGCTAGTATGTGGTGTTTCCAGTTGAAGCGTACCGAGAGATGGTCGACCACCCTCACCAGCTGGGTGGTCGTGCTGTGGTGTTGCCTGAAACCAAATTGGTGGTCTGGGAGTAGATCAAAGTGTTGTACGTGGTCTTGTAATCGGTACAGGAGGAGGCGCTCGAAGACCTTGCTGACGTGAGACAGTAAGCTTATTGGCCGATAGTTCTGTGGGTGTAGCGGGCTTTTCCCCTTCTTCAGGATTGAACATACTCTGGCGGTTTTCCAAGCTCTCGGGTAGTAGCCAGTGAGAAGAATGGCGTTATATATTTGGGTTAGGACAATCAGGAGTTTCCTTGGGGCTTGCTTCAAGGCTTCTGTCGGTATTTTGTCCGGGCCTGGCGCTTTATTGTTTGGCAGCCGTCGTATGACTGTGTGAATCGCTCGGGGAGTAATTAGGTGTGGTATGTCTGCATGCGGCTGCTCTCTGAATGTGTCCAGGAAGTTGTCCACCGTTGCTATTTGTTCCTCGTCGCATGGTTCTGTATTGGGAGAAAACTGTTCTTCAAGGTTGTTAGCGATAGCGTCAACTTGTTCTTGTGGTTGAAATAGAAGATTGCCCTGTGGGTCGTGGAGAACTGGCGTCGTTGAGCTGGCGGTGTGTCCGCGGAAATTTCTTGCGAGCTTCCAGAATTCGTTATTTGGCTTGTCCGAGCTCTTCAGTTTTTCGTCCCAAAGGTGTTCCCTTGATCTTTGAAGGTGTCCTCTCACTCGACGTTTCAAGTTCTGGAGGAGCTGCCTGTATTGTGGATGTCGTGTCTGTTGATATTTGCGTCTGATCCATCGCTTTAGGTGTAACAGGATGTGTAGCTTGAGGTCCGTTGTGTTTGGTTGCTCTTGACGGTTTTGTTTGGTGGTACTATTTCGAATTGCTGAAGTGATCTTGGCACCAATTTCCTCAACGGCCGTGTCGATATCTTCCGGGGTTGCAACGTGGAGAGGCAGCTGGATTGCTTCGTGAAGAGTTGTTTTGTACTGCTGCCAATTTGTCAGCGGTCGTGTTGGTGCGGTCGTGAGATGCGTCAGTAGTCTATGGGCGACAACACATATAACCGGCTCATGGTCCGAGTCGAGATCGGCGACGACATACGGCGCTACGGTGAAGTTGATTCCTTTGTGTAGTGTGATGTCTAAGACATCCGGCCTAGCTCCATTTTTGGGGTAGTGTGTCGGATCCTTTGGTGCTGTTACCGCAAGGTTTATAAATGGTATGTGGTTGAACAGCTGTACTCCGTTTCGATTGGTGACCCTAGAATTCCACTCTGGATGTTTGGAGTTCAAATCTCCAGCTATCAGTACTCTGGTGCCTAATGACTGTAGTGTTTGAAGGTATTGAAGCTCTACCCTCGTTTCCGGTCTTTTGTATGCTGCAACAAGGACCAGCGGTTCAGTTGGTGTGATGATTTTGATGGCCAAGGCTTCAATGGTCTGCAGTTGTGGGATGGTGATTGTCTCTGTGGGAAAATCTCTCTTTATTGCTATCATTAGGCCGCCTTTTGGGGTAGGTCTGTCTTGCCTGTGTATGATGTAGTTTCTTAGGGTGAATCTGTTCTTGGGTTTCAGGTGGGTCTCGTTTATTAGAGCGACGTCTATCTTTTGCTGGTGTAGATAGTGTAATAGTTGCAGTCTTTGGTTGAAAACTCCATCCGCATTCCAGTAGAGGAGAGTCATGTGCCGGTGTACTTGGGTTTTCTTAGAAGCACCCATCGTTGAACATGGCGATGACTGTTTCAATGCACACCGTGATTTTGGTCGGAGTGTCGTCTGCTGATCGGAGTTTTTCGAATCCATTTTTGATGTGCTGGAGAATTTTTTGGATATCCAGGCCATTGATGAGAGTTAATATTTTCTTTATGTCATCGCCGAGGGTTCCTTTTGTAGACGTCGTTGCCGGTGTGGAAGCTACAGTATTTTGTTCAGCTTGTGTGGTGCTCTCCGCTGACGTGGTTGGCTGGGGTACATCGGGTTGGGTTTCTTTTGTTTTGTTTTTCATGACTGGCCATGCCGGAACTGGCGGCAATTTCTTTACTGGTTGGTTGTGATCAGGGGCTGCTGGTTCTGTCGTGGGTTTTGGAGGTTTGTAGTTCGCCTTTGTTTGTTTGTATTGTTGGAAGGCTTTGCATCCTCTAAAGTTGGCTGGATGTGGCTGGCTGCAGTTTGCACATTTGGCCGGTGTAGATCGATCTGTTTTTGGACATTCCCTCGTATGGTGATTGTCTGCGCATTTGACACATCTTGGTGTCGCATTGCAAGTATGCTGACCATGGCCTATTCTCTGGCAGTTGTAGCACTGCAGGGCATCCCTTGCTTGGTACGTTTCTATCTTGACAGGCATATGCAGAAGGCGTGTGACGTCGTACATCTCCTTGGTTATTGGAGACCGTTGGAATGCGGCGAGGAACAGTGGCATTTTTACCCGTTTTACCCGTTCGTTGCTTGAGTTGTCTTTCTTTGACATCTGGCTTACTTGGATTACCGGGAAATTCTCGTCTCTGAGTGCTTCCTCTATGTGCTTTGGGTCCGTGTCGTATGGTAGGCGTCGGATGACCACTTTCATCGGCCGATCTGCCTTTGGGACTCCGGTGGAAAAGGACCTTCCCGTTTGTCGCAGAAAAGCTATCATCTTGTCGTAGTCGCTGTAGTTGCGGCAGGATATTTTAATGTACTCCGCTGTGGGATGTACTTGCGGGTTGTCGAGATTTGGCGTGAGTGTAGATATGAAGGTGTACTTCGATATTATATCATATATGAAAACAGGAGGTGGTTTGCCTGTCCTCCTTGTGTCAGGCCTTGTTTGTATTTCGTCTTGTGTTAGAGGAGCGAATCTGTTTGGGTGAAAGAAATCCTGCTCAACTGTTCCTTGTATATCCGGCTTCACTGTTTTTCTTGGTGTCAGGAATTCTCCTTCCTCTGGGTCGTCCTCTTCTGTGGTGCTGGATTCGCTATCGCTTTCTGCTTCACTTGGTTTTCCGTGTTTTTGGTTTGCCAGTGTGCGTGTATTGGTCTTCGTCGTGCTGGGAGTTGGTAGATTGTCTCTGTCTGTGTCTGCACATGCCACTTTGTTCTTGCTGTTTGCTTTATTGTTGACCTTTTCCTGGCATTCTTGTAATAGTGCATCTAATTGTTGGTCGAAGGAATGTTCACTGGCTGTGTTCTTGGGCTGGATCCCATTCGCTTTTGCAGGCGTCGTTGGTCTGTCCGGTGTTGATTCTGGGTCGTTCTGGGGGATTCGTGTGCCTGTCCACCGCTGTTGACCTCTGCCTCTTGATAAACCACCTCTTGTACGCATTTTTCCTCTTTAAGTTCTACCTCCTTATCTTTCTATTCGATGATCAGTCTATTTATCCCCCTTGATTCTATCTCTCCTCTTTCTCGCACGTGGTTCCGTAACAGCAGGCAACGTTCGCTTGCCCGATGTCCAGTATCTTCCTTGTTGTTAGTGTGAGATATCGCCTTTGTTCACTTTACCTCCTCCGCTGATGCTGTTCGCGGTAATTTATTCCGCTCGCCCTGCCGGACCGAGAGGGGGGGAGGGGGGTTTCTGCCAAAGTTTGCACACTCTCCTCTCACCTGTCGCAGACGTAGACTAGCTAATACTGTTCCACACCGTCTCGTTACACAAAAAACGCTCACTTGTTGCACTCTTGCACTACACTACTACACACTCATCGCCACACTGTCCTTGTCGTTAATATGAGTTGTTTCTTTTTTTTCCCCTCTTTCTTCACTTTTTTTTTTTTTTTCCTCCGCTGGTGCGGTCGGTGGGGGGGGGGAGGTGATGGTAGGGCACTGACAGTAGGTGTGCGTTCTCTTCTCTCCTGTCGCTGGTCGACGGTAACACTGACGCGTTACACACTACAACTTGCTACCCTTCCTTCCGCATTGCACTTTTACACTACACGCGTCACAATTTTTTTTTTTTTTTTTTCCCTCACTCTTTGGACACGATTTTTCACTTGGGACACTTGACACTACAAAACACTATTTACACGAAATTTCATAGGTTGGGGGGGGGGTTGACTTCTGCTGCTGGGCACGTTCACTACACTGTTTCAACCACTAAACACTTTTTTTTTTCCTTCCCCACACACTACACTTTTCTATTTCCCGCCTACGAAACACAATATGAATCGCGGTGTGCTTCGCTGCTTATATAGGATTTCTCGGTGCCGTGAAGGATTTACCAACTTTTATCTTTACCTCAATTTTACATTACAATAAAATACATATTAATAAAATATCAAAGAGGAACATAATTAGCTACATACAGAAATTACTATTTTTAACCTTTTGTGAATATTAAATATGCAAAATAATTTTAATTGTTACACTCAGCATTTAATTTGACTAGGGAGTATTGCTTCTTCCAACTCCCCTCTCTCCCTGCAACGGCCACGCGAAAAGACAACAAAGAAAAGAAAGAAAGTTTACAACGTTAAAATGTTAAGCAATTTTTTTTTTTAAATACAGGTTTTGTCTTGCGCGGGCATAACTTTCGTTTACCTTAACATAACTAAATTCTGATTACACCGTCTTGCAGTAAAAGAATCAGGGATTAATATGATATTAGTTAAATTATTGTCCGCCAAGGGACACGACAGATATAGCGTGGGGAAGACAGCCTAATCTTTCGTCTTTTCCCCGGTTTCAACGTTTACATAAAGTTGAGTCTGCCTGGCTTCTACACAATAGCGATTGCTTTCTCGCATTGTTGTCCCCGATAATGAAATTCCAGCTCAGCTTGCCGGCAGAAAGAAACAAACTCTTTGAACTTATATTTAACATCTGGATGTATACTCTATATACGAGGTGTGTTTCACTTTTCTTGGTAATTAACCATTAACACCCAAAAATTATAAATACCAAACAAAGGAAAATATTAAGTTTATATACATCCTTGTAACGTGAACACTGCTACACGTTACAATTGGCCCGCTTCCTACGAGAAAATTTGAACAATTTTCTCTTTCACAGAAAAATTGTGAAAATTTTCAAAACTTCACTTAATGTTCATAAACAATTCACTGACAACTCTTGACGTTCCACACCAGTCACAAGAAATCTGGCTTTCTCCGAGTATTTCTCTCCGTCGTTCCTGGGAGCAGGTGAACTTCTTTAGGTTCTGGTAGTTTACTCGATCTACAGGCCCCTTTGTAGACGGCTGCAGGAGAAGTGCGGAGTTGTCCCTCATCTGGGTAGCGATGTATGGACCGACGTACACCTCGAAGAGTTTGGAGATGGTTTGGAGACGACTGGAGCTCAGCTTACGGTTCTTCACTAGATCAATGCTTGTCCTTGATTCTTCACTCTTCTCTTATTCTGTTGGGCTTTTTCTCTCCCTTGAGCTTGATATAATTTAAAGGCCCAAGTCGTCTTCTCATCCTGTGGTACAGGCCAATAAAACCTTTCATGAGGTTCCTCCGGGATGGCTCTATTGAAGAAAAGTTCAGAAGGAGCATATCCCGTAACAGAGGAAACTGAATTGTTCAGTAACCAAACCACATCATTGATGAAATTGGCCCAACGATTATGATCTCTGTAGCAAAACAGCCGCAAAAGACGGACGACTTCTTGGTTAATTCTCTCTACCACATTACTGCTGGGATGATAGGCTGTAGTGCAGACATGAGTAATGCCCTTCCTTTTCATATACTCGCTCCAGGTTGTCGAAGTGAACTGGGTACCTCGATCTGAGAGGATGACTTTTACTCGAGGGTAGTGAGCAAAATACGTCTTCTCCAATAAGTACACGATCTCCTGAGCTGTCGTTCTCCTCAGAGGATAGGCCGAAACGAATTTCGTGCCAATGTCAACGGCGGTAAAAATGTAGGAGAACCCATGGGAAGTTGGTAGCTGACCTATAATATCAATAGACAGCATCTCATGAGGATCTTTGGGTGAAATGTGAAGCTTCTCTCTCAGGATTCCTATCTTATCCATTTTTGTCTTGGCACACATCTCACAATCCTTAACATACCGAGTAACATCTCCGGATAGTTTGGGCCAAAAATATCTATATTTTATTTTAGCTTTGGTTTTTGTAATGCCAAAGTGTCCTAGGTTATCGTGATTTTCTCTAAGTATCTGGGAAACAAATATTGCCGGCACACAAAGCTTCCAAATAATGGATTCACCCTGAACTCTTCTGAACAATAAACCTCCATGTAGACAATAATTCTTCCTAGTTCTACCTTGAGTAATGGTATCAGCCTCTTCTGGAGCTTCCAAGATGCTCAAGATGCTTTGACAAAACAAGTCCTCCCTCTGGGCTTCAAGCCACTTCTCCAGTTCCTCAGTCTCTTCCCGTTCTTGCCAAATATAGTCCACCTTAAAAAGTGTCTTCGGAATATCTCCTTCTGGTGAATCGGACACAGGATACCGGGAAAGAGTGTCAGCTATCTCATTATCCTTTCCTCTGACGTAAATAATCTGGAATTGGTAAGCCTGTAGTTTCAAAGCCCATCTAGTTAACCTGCTATTAAGATCCTGAGAGTTTTTTAACCAGACGAGTCCCTTGTGGTCTGAGTATATTTTAAATGATTGGCCTTTTAGATAAACCGAAAATTTCTCCACACCAAAAATGATGCTCAGACACTCCAGTTCATGGATGGAATAGTGTCTCTCATTGTTTCTCAACTTTCGACTTGCATATTGGATAACATTTACAATTTTCTCGCCACCTTCTGGTTCTTGGAACAATATGCAGCCTAACCCTTTAGCAGAGGCGTCGCACTGTAGACAAAAGCTTAAATTAAAGTCTGGCTGAGACAAGGCACCAGTAGTAACTAACGTAATCTTAATTTTCTGGAACGCCTGTTCTTCCTCTTCACCCCAGCTCCACTTAACATCCTTCCTTAGGAGGTGACTTAAGGGTTCTACATCCTGTGCTAATCCAGGGTAAAATTTTCTTCTCCAATTAGCAAGACCTAAGAACTTCCGGAGGTCTTTCCTACAGGCTGGCCGAGGAAATCTCAAAATGGCTTCATTACCAGCAGGGTCAGGTTTTACTTCTTCTCCTGATACTATATGCCCTAAAAAGCGAATCTCCTTTTTGACAAATTCACATTTCCTTAATTTAATGGTCATTCCACATTCTCTCAATCGTTCTATGACCAATTGTAAATGCTGTAAATGCTCTAGAAGCGTCTTGGAGTGAACAAGTAAATCATCCAGATACACGGTCAGATACTCCTCACTCTCTGGACCAAAATATTTGTGCATGACTGAGACGAAAGTGCTGACCGCATTCGAAAGTCCAAAAGGCATCCGAGTAAATTCATATAAGCGACCTCGATAAGAAAAAGCGGTGTATTTTCTGTGGCTAGGATGTATTTTTACCTGAAGGTAGCCAGACGCGAGATCCAAGCTGGAAAAGTACCTGGATCCTCGGAAACGTTGCAAAGACTCATGGATGGGTTCGACGGAACTTCTTGGAACTATCATTTTGTTGTTGAGCTGGCGAAAATCAATGCATGGGCGTATTTGTCCTTGAGGTTTATCCACTACAATTAAAGGATTCAAATAGGCAGAATTCGAAGGTTGAATGACTTCCCATTCCTTCCATAGATTTAGTTCCTTTTCTAAAGCTTCACGCTTGGCAACAGGGATCGGATAAGGCTTCCTAAACACTGGCTCTAAATCCTTCAACCATATCTCACACTGAACGTCTCTAGCACAGCCAGGTCTTTCTGAAAATACATGGTGATATTTCATAAGCAAATGGAACAAACTATCCTGTTCACTCTTGGACAAGAATTGACTCTCTTCAACCTTTTCCTTAATTTTATCTTCACTGGCACTCCACTTATCCAACACAGCGACGTTTACTCGGGCTTCCTTGCCTCCGTCGTAATCTACTATATTAACAGTGAGCGGAGTGCAGCTACTTTGCAGTGTCAACTCGTTCTCCAACAAACAGATATTGGCTCCATAGGGCTTAAGAAACGGCATGCCCAGTAAAACATCAACACCTAACTTCTTTATCACAAATACTTCAGTGTTCAACTCCTGGTCTCTAAATTTAATGCTAATATTCCTTCTCCCACAAATCCTTATCCGATTCGAACCGGTTACTCCAACTATTCGAATTTCTGGATCCTTCTGTAGTTTCATTCCCCTGTACTTTTCAAGTAGTTCCATCCAAATGTCGAAATTTAACAACGAAGCCTCGCTCCCAGTGTCGAGTAAGCAAACGACAGGAATGTCTGCAACTTGAGCTTTAACTTTGGGCGTTCTATGTAAAGTAGTTAATTCAACAGACCTCTTAATCCCTTCTTTCACAGCTTTCTCTTCTACTTTGGTTAAGGAGTAGCTGTAATGGATTTCGTAAGCCCTGTTAAAAGTTTCGCCATTGGATACTAATCGTTCCTTACTACTTCCTTGCCCAAGCGGAACGGAACTTAAGCAAGATTCCCATTTAAACCTTGGTTAGTGGGAACCACTGGAGCGGTCCAATAGAACTGACGAGTCTGATCAACAGCTTGTTGTTGCTCAAAGGTCCTTGGTAACTCTGATTCATATGTCTGAGATCCTGAAGTCACGAATTGCCGGTTAGGAGAATTGTAGACTCTTCTTCGAGGAGGAGATGCTGAGTTTCTTCTTCTCTCGATGTAACCTCCTTCTGGTGCTCTCGTCTCGGGATCAGATCTTGGTTCTTGTCTATTAGGACGACTTCTATACCACGTCCTTCCTCTAAACTCCCTAGTTTGACGGTAACCATTATTACCTGTCCTTGGTTCCTCACGGTTACGGACCTTGTTGTTAATATTTCTTCCCGCAGGTCCGTGGTTTTCTCGGACGACTTGTCTCACTGCTGTATTTCTCTGTATTGGTTGCTGATTTCTAAACCTTCCATTATTACTGTTCCCAGCTTCATTTCTCTTGAACCAATCTGCTCTCCAGCTTTCGGCCCCTCATTCACTTCATATCTCTTCAGGAATGCCGCTAACTCTTCCATTGTCTTTGGTGGGTTAACGAGGCAAAGTTGTCTGACTTTATAAGACATCTGTTTAATTATCAAATTCAAGACCTCACTTTCTATGAGTACTGGAGAAAGATTCTTAAACCCAGCATAAATTCCCCACGCATACTCTTCCATGGTTTGATTAGAGCCTTTAGTGTACTTTCTATTTCTCAAGACGTCCAATTGTCTTTGTTTTGCTTCCTCTGAAGCAAATGTAGCAGTAAACTTTTTACAAAATCCATTGTAGTCCCTAAACTCTTCGTAATGGGCCTGGAACCAATGCTCGGCTTGTCCGGTAAACAATCTGGATAGTAACTGGGGACGATATTTCTCTGGAACTTGCATAAGCTCAAAGTTAACATTTAGTTCCTTCAAATACTTCTGTGCACTTTGAGCTTCAATGTTACCACTGAACTTAGGGAGTTAGTTGATTTAAGTCAGATATTCGAGGTAATTTGACATATCGTCCTGCGATTTTTTTATCTAATTCCGAACCTGAAGATGGAGTTGAGTTTCTTCCAGGTTTCCGCTTCTCCCGACGAATCCTTCCCGGTGGTCTTTCGTCCTCGGAAGAGGAATCACAAGAAGGTCTCTTCCGATTTTTTTCTGTCTTCGAGGTTTTCCCAAACCTACCAGCATCAGAGTTTCCAATGGAGGTCAGAGCTTTACTGTGATTAATTCTTTCTTCCATACTTCGAACAATTCGATCTTCCACTGTGGACCTAACATTATTCTTCCTCGAGATCTTTCTCTTACTCGGAGGTCCGCGTGCACCCTCACACTCAACGTAATCTGACGTCTCTCCAGCTGACTGATGGTTATCAAGGCCATAAGGTGACTTAACAGCGGTTTCTTGTTGAGATGGATCTACGTTAAGTCCTTGAAGCCTGTCTCTCAGGGAGCTTATGTTTTGTGCCACGTTTAATTTCAGCTGACGTAACTCGGTGGCCACACAAGTGTTATTCTTTGCAATGTTATCCACTTCTTCACGAACGCTGGTTATATTGTGGGTTACTTCTTCAAGGAAACTGGAAATACTAGTATTTATCCCTTCACAGAAAGAGGAAACCTTACTCTCTCCTTGACGTAGTTCTTCACCAAAATTCTCTAACCTCTCAAAGCACTCAGCAACCTTAGAACTTACTTCCTCATTTTTCCCTAGATAAGCAGTCATCTGTTCCTTAATCTCGGTTATACTCACTCCCAGAGTGTCCATGGAACGAGTAATTCCTTCCATTTCACGCTCTCGCTCAACTGTAAGCGTTGTGTGGAGTACCTCCCACTTCTCATTATTTTGGGACAGTTCCTTGCTTAGAGTTTCATGCAGTTGTTTCCACCGTTCTTCATTTTCCGATTTATCAGCATGTCGCTTTCTTTCTTCTTCTGCTTTCTCTTCTTGTCGCTTTCTTTCTTCTTCTGCTTTCTCTTCTTGTCGTTTTCTTTCTTCTTCTGCTTTCTCTTCTTGACGTTTTCTTTCTTCTTCTGCTTTCTCTTCTTGTCGTTTTTTCTTCTTCTGCTTTCTCTTCTTGTCGTTTTCTTTCTTCTTCTGCTTTCTCTTCTTGTCGTTTTCTTTCTTCTTCTGCTTTCTCTTCTTGCCGCTTTCTTTCTTCTTCGGCTTTCTCTTCTTGTCGTTTTCTTTCTTCTGCTTTCTCTTCTTGTCGTTTTCTTTCTTCTTCTGCTTTCTCTTCTTGCCGCTTTCTTTCTTCTTCGGCTTTCTCTTCTTGCCGCCTCCTTTCTTCTGCTGCTTTTTCTTCTTGACGTTTTCTTTCTTCTTCTGTTTTCTCTTCTCTTAATATACTCCAGAACTGTTGCCACCTGTTCTCTTCAGCAATTTTTTTAGCTTTCTCTTCCGCCTTCCGAGCTTTCACCTCTGCAGCTTTTTCGATTTGACGTTTCCTTTCTTCTTCTGTTTTCTTTCTTCTTCTGCTTTCTCTTTTCTTCTTTCCTTTTTTTTCATTTCGGACCAAACTGTCAACCTTGGAGGAAGTTCAATAGCAGGTTCCTTATTCTCATCTTCATTGCCCTGGCAACCTTTACACCGGACGACATCTAAATTTTGTCCTTCCACGGTTTCAGACTCAAATTCGCAAACGAAATGCTTCCACTGGCTGCAGGAAATGCACCTAAATGCCCCCTTATCTTCATCTTGGCCGGAGCAACAATCAAAGTGCAAAATCCCGTGTTCCTCTACAATCGTCGGCAATGAATTGCGTTTAGACTTTCTTGTTGCCATCTCGATGTTTCGTAATTTCTGAACAACCACCGGATATATACTTCGAGCCCCAAACGTTGCAGCGCCACTTGTAAGGATCCGCCCTGGATCGTACTTGGTTCGATGGGTCTATTGAGCCTCGGCTTCACACTCAGTATCGCTTCGGGGCTTGAGTCTCCTCGGCTCAAGGTTCGGGTTATTCCGGCTTCTTCAATCCTCGATGTAAGGTCCCTCGTAATTCTAGGTCAAAGGTTCTCAATGTACTTATAGATCTTGACCAAGATTCTATAAGCAATCAACAATCCTTTTTCCCACTAGGTTCTGTCGATATTCAGTTAAGTATCCAACTTCCTTTTCTCTTTTCAGCCTCTGACCAGAGAACTGAAAATTAATCCGTGACCACAGAATAAGAAAAGGTGTTCCCTGACCAGGGACACAAACGTTGACTACTAACAGTCTATCGACCGATCCCGAATTCCGGTATATCCTACGACAATCGCAATCCTCTCAATTATATCTCCTGACCAGGAGCATAGAACCGAGAGAACATAAGCCTTCTGACCAGAAGAGCTAAGTAATTGTCCTAAAGATAATCCAGAATAAACTAATTCCTAGTAGCGACGTGGAAGTAAGCGCAGAAATACGCGTATGAAAAGAAAAGACGGTAATACGAGTTCCGTATTTATCTGGAGTTCGAATACAAAAGGCCACGGGCCACCGAGCTTCGCTGCTTATATAGGATTTCTCGGTGCCGTGAAGGATTTACCAACTTTTATCTTTACCTCAATTTTACATTACAATAAAATACATATTAATAAAATATCAAAGAGGAACATAATTAGCTACATACAGAAATTACTATTTTTAACCTTTTGTGAATATTAAATATGCAAAATAATTTTAATTGTTACACTCAGCATTTAATTTGACTAGGGAGTATTGCTTCTTCCAACTCCCCTCTCTCCCTGCAACGGCCACGCGAAAAGACAACAAAGAAAAGAAAGAAAGTTTACAACGTTAAAATGTTAAGCAATTTTTTTTTTTAAATACAGGTTTTGTCTTGCGCGGGCATAACTTTCGTTTACCTTAACATAACTAAATTCTGATTACACCGTCTTGCAGTAAAAGAATCAGGGATTAATATGATATTAGTTAAATTATTGTCCGCCAAGGGACACGACAGATATAGCGTGGGGAAGACAGCCTAATCTTTCGTCTTTTCCCCGGTTTCAACGTTTACATAAAGTTGAGTCTGCCTGGCTTCTACACAATAGCGATTGCTTTCTCGCATTGTTGTCCCCGATAATGAAATTCCAGCTCAGCTTGCTGGCAGAAAGAAACAAACTCTTTGAACTTATATTTAACATCTGGATGTATACTCTATATACGAGGTGTATTTCACTTTTCTTGGTAATTAACCATTAACACCCAAAAATTATAAATACCAAACAAAGGAAAATATTAAGTTTATATACATCCTTGTAACGTGAACACTGCTACACGTTACACCTTTAGTATGTAGTGTTTCTTGTTTGCTGAAGGTGGTAACGGGTATTTGCCCCCTGCCCCTCCTCCCAAGAAATATCTGTGAAATGGTTTTACCGAAAAATGTCAATTGCTGTACGAGAACCATTGCCACACCGTGGCCGTGCGGTCCAAGGCGTCATGCTTTGGGCTCCGGCTACGGGACGGTCGCGGGTTCGAGTCTCCTGGGAAGCTTAACAACCTTTCCCCTGAGATTTTGACCTGTGTATCGGACCGGTGGCAACCCACCATCGTGAGGAAATTGGGTGCTACGAATGAGTAGTGTACAGTAGAAGAGGTGAAACAAGAAACTCTCCCACCCGTGTGCTGGGTCGGAAACGCGGCTAGCGCATGCGCGAACTTCCCCTTATCGTGCACACAGGCAGAGTTGCCGAACGTCATAAATACTGTGCGAGCACGAAGAAACAAAGTGATCGACTTCCTTGTTTTAATTTAAAGTGTGTGTTTGTTTTGTGTGTGATTTTGTGCGCAGTGTACTTGCTATCATGGAAGCTTGCAGTTCAGAGAAATCAAGTAAACTCGGGGGACGGAAAGTAATCCACAGCCAAGGGCGAGAAATTGTATATAATGTATATACATTTATGAAAGACGACGTGGGAGTTCGTATGTCCGAAAAACAGTTGCAAAGGAGGGTGGCTCGCGCATGTGGTGTTTCTTTCAGCAGTGTCAGAAGAATTGTAATAGAAAGTAAAGCATGCACTACGTTGAAGAAGCACTTTCGTACGCCCCATAAAACACGACCTAGCCGAAAAATCAAGAGTGATATAGACGAGTTCGATAAGTGTGTTGTTAGGCGTGTTGTGCACGAATTTCACATTACGGATGGGGAAAGGCCAACGTTAGAAGGTATCCGAAGGGTTTTGAAACAAAGAATAGGGTTCCAAGGCAGTGTCTGGTGTGTGCGCAAGATAATACGTGACCTAGGGTTTAAGTGGAAAAAAGCGGAAAATAATAGACAATTGCTTATAGAAAAGGACGAAATAAGAAGTTTACGTTCATCGTACATCAAAGCCATAAAACTCTTTCGTCGACAAGGGCGACCCATTGTTTACGTTGACGAGACTTATTTTCACAGCTCGACAACAAAGAAAGAAGCATGGGTAGATGGAACCGCGGCTGGCGTCAAAGCACCGGTGTCTAAAGGGCAACGTGTAATTGTTGTACATGCTGGCGGCGAAAAGGGTTTTGTTCCAGGTGCACTGTTAATGTTTAAATCTGGAAAATCTTCTGGCGATTACCACCATGATATGAATGCCCAAAATTTTGAGAAGTGGCTACGAGAGAAGTTGATCCCAAATTTGACACCAAACAGTGTGGTTGTTGTTGACAACGCCTCATACCATAACGTACAAATAAATCCTGCGCCTTCTTCCTCCTCCCGAAAAGATACTATGATTCAGTGGCTAGTTCAAAACAACATCCCCTTTGACGCACACATGTTCAAACCTGAATTGTATTCGTTGGTGAAACTTAACAAACCCCGTTTGAAGATGTTCAAAATTGATTCCATCTTAGCAGAATACGGTCATTCTGTTGTACGTTTACCGCCATACCACCCAGATCTTAACCCGATAGAACTGATATGGGCAGACATGAAACAATACATTTCGAAAAAGAACGTGAAGTTTACTGTGGAATCAGCTACTAATTTGTGCACAGAATTTGTAGCCACGTTACCACTTTCAGCATGGGAAAAAGTGTCAAATCACGTTAAAAAAATTGAGGATGAATATCTCAAGGCAGAACCGTTAATCGATAGTGCAACAGAGAGAATCATTATCAATATTGCCGACGACAGTGATTCTGACGTTGATAGTCCCTTGGAAGATGATAGCTCCTTGGAAGATCGTCCCATCAACGAGGATGACATGAGTGGCATAGAAGACATAAGCGATAGCGACTAAACTTTATAGTGCAGGTATGCTCTATCTTAATTCACTATCTTAACATCTCACTTCTTGTGTATTTTTTTTTACTGTAAAAACCTATTTTTTTGATGAACTTCAATTTCTTGCTTACTTTTCTTCTCGTTCTGCGTAGACAGTTTGGCCCGTGTGCACTGCCAACCCTGCTTCCGTGCGTCCCTCCCCTACGTATGGCTTGGCCGTGAGGTCGCGAGGAGTTTCTTGTCTTGCCTATTCTACTGTAACCGGGTCATGGAAACCCAGAACGACTGGGGGTTCGTAGTGCTGATCACACGTCACCCCGTAACTGGTTGGATCTCCCACCTCGGCAGTCGATTGGTAGATATACCTCTCAAACGTTAGACTCACCCCTTGCGTCTGGTATGTAGGCAAGCACTGGCCCTCACGGGCTGTTACGCCATGGGTTATTAGTTTACATACACATTCGATGGCTAAACCCCCTCATGGCAACAACGCATCTCCACGTAGAGGGAGACGTTTATGCGAATGCTATAATATGCACTATTAAAGAGTATAAACAATTTAATTCACACTGAAAGCGAAAATGTAGTTAAGTGAAGGGGAGGAAACCAACTGCAGTTACCAGCGTGTACTACTTCGCCCTGTTCACTCGATATCCTCCCCTTCTCTCCCACTATGCGTGGCCTTGCTGCGGAGATAGATGGGAAAAGGTATACAAGAAACCACGTGTAAATAGATCTTTCCCACGATATTTCACCTTCTATCGGAACGGTTTGCATCTCCGAGCAAAGGGAACGAGTTCTGGCGGAGATCGAGTGTGCACATATCGTCACGCGAGAACCGCGACATCGGTATTCGTCGCGCGAAAAGAATGGAAAGTAAGCTCCTCAAAAATAGTTTCCAATGTAAGAAACTGTCTCGAATAGGGGTTGGCCACAGTACCTACAAATTAAAATACTAATTTAAAAGCACAATGTAGGTATAATTTTAGATATATTTCGCACGAAAGTGAGCTAAAATAATTACGCGAGTTTTGGAAGAAATATCACCGAATAGTTAAAAGAAATAATACCAATTTTGGAAAGAAAAACACCGAAAACTGTTAAGTTCTTAGTAGCATTAAATAATTATCTTAAACTTTAATAATAATAACCCGTGGCATAACAGCCCGTGAGGACCAAAGCATACCTACCAGTAACGTGCACTGAGGAGTAGCTAGTCTAACAGAGATAGATTAATCAATCTCACATCTATAATAATTTTCAAATCACAATATTTATTGTCTTGTTAAAGCCACAGTTCATATACAATACTTTCTTTTTCACGCACTTCTCGTCTCTCGGTGTGATCTGCGGGCAAAACTGGCCTAGCTCGCTCTTCTTCCGCCATATCAGTTCCAGGTAGAAACGGTCGCCCGAAGAAAAAGGGAAGATTTCTGCCTCTACCTCCCTTGTCCCCTCGACCCCGCTGCAATGGTTGAAAGCCCGTGGTTTCAGGTCCCCCAGTCTATCTCCTATAGGACAGATAGGGGATTGGTTTCCCTTGATTCTTTGTAAATCCTCTAAAGAACTCAAGGGAATTTTTTCTGCAGTACTTACGTATGTTCTCTGTATTTACAGAACCTTATGGGATGTAGTTTTATTATTTATGAAGTGGAAACGTGTTATGTGCAGACAATAATGTTATACTTTCTTTCTTTCTCTTTTTTTTTTTTTCAAATATGGAATGTATAATAATTAAATTACAAATATTTGCTCAGGCTCTCTCTCGCTCTCGTTTTAGTAGTGTTTTATTTAAATATACTAATCTTTTGGCCTCCAACGGATGTATTTATTTGGGCAAGAGAACACACGTTCATATTGTTGTTGGTTTGGTTTATTTTACTTCGCTTTTCTGCCACATTTGGTTATCGCGAAAATGAGGATGAGTGATGATATGATGAAATTGATGAAGGTACCTCGAACAATCCAGGCCGGGTTTCGAACCTGTGATGAGCGCGCATTCTTGTTCCTATGTGTTGTACTCTGCAGTGAATAATGAAATAGTTTGGAATGACAAATGTATCTCAGAACTCAAAAAGCCAAATGAATATTATTGAAGAAACTACAAAAAAGTGTGTTTTGTTACCCGTTTTGTTTCTGTGCATAAAGTGTACTTAAAACACCAAATTAAGCAACCGTGGGGAAGTGGTTATCACAGCGCGCAACGACGCCAGGAGTCCCGGGTTCGAACCCCGACCTGGGCATGGGTGTCCTTTGTGTTTGTCCCTTCGTTAATTTATCGTATCATCTTCACAATTGACCAAATATGAGAAAAAAGCGGCGCTAAGTAACAAAAATCAAGTCAAATCATTGATTGATTGCTTGATTTGGTTTATTTTACTTCGCTTATCCGCCACTTTTGGCTAATCGCGAAGATGATACAATATAATTGATGAAGGGACACACTCAAAGAATACCCATGGTCAAGCCGAGATTCGAACCCAGGATCTCTGGCTTAGTAGTCAAATCAAATCTTTTTTATTTTCGAATGGGGGTGGAGGTTACGTGTACTTTTTTTTAGTCCTAATTCATCATTTTTCAATCTTTTCCTGTTAATGACGTTCTATTTTTAGGAATACTGTGTCCTAAAGGGGGGAGGGGTATGACCCACACCAACCACACCTCCTTGAGCACGCCACTGATTGCTACACCAAGTGTCGACGTCACTGATACTTACCGACTGCCAGCCTCACTCACACATGCTTCAGAAGAGATGGGCGATCATCATTACGGGGTGACGTGTGGTCAGCACGACGAATCCCCAGTCGTTGATGTAGGTTTTTCATGATCATGACCGGGTTACGCTACTCATTCGTATCTACCAAAATTTCCTCATGATGGTGATTGGCCACCGGTCCCATACACAGGTCGAAATCTCAGGAGAAAAGTTGTTACGCTTCTTCCTGGAGAGGAGACTCGAACAAGTGCGCGTCCGTCCCTAGGGCCTCCCCGTTGGCCCAGTGGTGGAGTGGTTAGCACATCGCGCTAAGACGCCAGGGGTCCCGAGTTCGAATCCTGGTTCGCACGTGGATGTTTGTGATTGTCTGTCCTGAAAAGTCCTGAAATTGAATGAAATGATATGAGTGAATGAAGTGTGATGGGGGAAGCTTCCGCATAGGGGCTTTCCTAAAAAAAAAAATAAAAAAAAAAAAAAAATAAAAAAAAAAAAAAAAAGTGGTAGCGTCGTCGCCTTGTTCAAGGGGTCCCGGGTTCGATACCCGGTGGAGGAACACAGTGGTTCGGATCCCACTTTAAACTGTAGGTCCAGTCCCGATTAGCTTTACTGTGTATAAAGTGGACTTAAAACACCAAATCAATCAATCAGTGCGCGTCCCGTCCCGTAGTGCGAGTCCAAAGTCTGACGCCAGAACGCACGGCCACGACATCTTAAATTTTAACCCTCTAAAATGATTATACAATTACTCTCATGCATTGTCAATTGTTTTCCAAGGACATCGATTATGAAGTCTGTTATCTTTTCTGACCTGTTTGTAATTTTCGTTGTTGCATAAAAGCACTCCAAACGATAACAGCACTTGACAACAAACGATACATAACATAACAATCTTGATCCGGGCTGTAGTACTTATCTTGACAGGCGTTTTAATAGTTGTTATCTACAAGGGTCGTTCAAGGTTGACCGTGACTTTTATTTGTGCAGAGGAAGTAGGTAGCAGAAGAAACACCAAACTATGTGAGTTTTTCAAAGTATTCTCCGTGCGCGCCGAGGCACCGTTGCCATCGTTCTGGCAGCTCCCGAATTCCTTTGGCGTAGAAAGAACTTGGTTGTTGTCGTAGCCACTGGAGGACGTTGCTCCGCAGTGCTTCGTCTGTCGTGAATTTCTTCCCTTCCAGATGGTCTTTAAGGGGTGCAAACAAATGATAATCACTGGGGGCTAAATCCGGACTGTAGGGGGGATGGGGCAGAACTTCCCAGCGCATGTCGGCCAGAGTTATTGTTGTCACATTGGCCACGTGAGGGCGGGCATTGTCATGGTGAAGAATGACATTTCCAGACAACATGCCAGGTATTTTCTTGCGAATGGACTTTCGTACAACACCACTCAACAATGTGGAGTAATACTGGGCATTAATCGTGCTCCCTTTGTCCAGAAAATCCACATGGATAATGCCCTTCATGTCCCAGAAGACACTTGCCATGATCTTTCCAGCGGACGGCTGCGTTTTGCTTTTCTTGGGGGGCGGGGAACCTTTATGCCGCCACTCCATGCTGCGTCTTTTGGTCTCTGGGGTTGAATTGTGCAACCATGTTTCATCACACGTGATGATGGATTGCAACAATTCATCACCTTCTGCTCGAAACCGATTCAGAAGCTGTTCACAGGCCGTCCTGCGTGTCCACTTCTGATCGAATGTCATCTGGCGGGGAACCCACCTTGCACAGATTTTGTGGAAGCGTAAGTGGTCGTGAATGATTGTCTCAACACTCCCGACAGTAATATCCCGCACTGTTACTCGCCGGTTCTCAAGAATCATTTGCTCAACACGTGCGATATTCACTGGAGTGACTGCAGTCGAGCGAATGTGTCCATGTGCTTCATTTGTCACCAGCTCCCGTCCTTCGCGAAACTGCTCACACCATTCGTACACTCTTGTCCGCGACATCCTTTGTTCACCATACTGTGCTTGCAATTGTCTGAAAATCTCAGCTGGTTTCACTTTCTCCTTCACGAGAAATTTGATTACACACCGCTGCTCCACAGCCACAGACACACTGCTTGCCGCCATGTTCGCTGCAACTGCTGCGCATGCGCGAAATACGTCATGCCGGCCGCTAGTTACTCGCAAAGGAATACATTACGTCACCCGCACGTTTCATCATTCTCCGGCTATTCATCGATTTTTTACGTACGAAAATCCGGGTCTACCTTGAACGACCCTTGTAGATAGGAATTCCCTATTGAAATAACCTATTTGGGCTCCCCTCCCATTTACTGCCACTACTGATGGAAACAAACGGTTCGTATTCAAACCAGATATGTGATTCATACGAGTACATTACACCTAGATTTAGCACGACGACCTCCGTGGCAGAATGGCTACGATAGCGCTTTTCGACGTCAGGTTTCCCGGGTTCGAATCCCGGCCTGGGTGTTCCTTGTGAGTGTTCCTTCATCAATTTCATCATGTCATCATATCCGCATCGTCGCGATTAACCAAATGTGGCAGAAAAACGTCGCTAAGTTACAAAAATGAAAACAAACCTAACCTTGATAGAACTCACTGCTTCTTTACATAGCTTACGAAATACCAAGCATATTTTTCGTATTGGCAACTTTTCAGCCATTACACAGATATGTCATCAAGCCAATGCAATCAATAATGTTGTGAGACAATAATGACAACAGAATTACCTAAGATCTGCTCGACTGACAAATAGCGCTTACGTCAGCGAACAGCTTACCATTGTTCCTCAGGATTCTACCCATTTTTACTGTCATTTCGTGTCATTCTTTAGAATGAAGGGATCTGAACCAGTTAATCGATGGGGTGATGTAAACTACTCATCATTCATCCTCTTGATGAGACCACTCGTCATTAGCATGACGAGTTATTGCTTGGCATGCGAAAGGTACAAATTACACAAAGGAATTAAACTACTGAAAAGACAATGGACACTCGTTGTGTTTTGTGAACCGTTGAACCTGTATCATGGCTGGGTGTAGGATAATTACCTGTCTATCTGAAGTCTGTTAGCTGAATCAAAATAGCGAAGTCCTCTGTAAGTTTCTCTCTAACTTGTTGGCCAGAGCGTTGTTCTACTCCTCACCTACTGACTTGCTGACCACCTTCACTCTCTCCACTCAATCCCCAAAGTCAGTCACCTCCCAGCTTGTCTCACCTCTATATTCCCTGGCCATCGAGCTCTTCCTCGATGCCGAATCGCCGAATCGTGTTATTATCATAATTGCTACCATGCAAACCGCTGACTCTAAAACCAGAAGTGTTACCTGTTCCTGAATGCTCAGGAGGTTTGCATGGCACAACACAATGCATTGTAAACATGCCTAAGAGGCTTGAGACAGCTGAGAAAAACAAGTGAATGCCCTGGTCAACATGAAGCGTTCAGAGAGACTTAATAAAATAAACATACAATCTTAGGGATTGATACGATTTTTCGTTCCGCTCTTGGGCCTCCCCAATGGCGCAGTGGTAGCGTCGTCGCCTTGTAATCAAGGAGTTCCGGGTTCGATACCCAGTGGAGGCACATAGTCGTTCGGATCCCACTTTAAACTGTAGGTCCAGTCCCGATTAGCCTTACTGTGCATAAAGTGGACTTAAAACAACAAATCAATCAATCAATCAAATCGTTCCGCTCTTTCATCTATCTGTCTTGCGTCTTTTCTATTTGCACTATTTATAAAAAAAGTTAAACCCTACAAAGTGCAACATACTGTAAAGATTATCGAATTTCAAGTAGGGTCCCCATATATTCACAATCTTGGCCATTTGTGATGTGATCAGTACCGCACTCCGGCGGTCGGACAGTATGGGTGCGCAGAAACGTTGCAGGTCACAGTCGATCTGTGCTTGGGATTTTGTAATGATTGATTTCAGTTAATAAAGAGTCAGAGATTGTTCTACCGAGCAAAGAGTACAATTACGAACTCCTTGCAAGAGAGCTGAGGGTTATAATCAGGGAACTGATTTATATGTATTTAATAGTAAAAATGTGCTAAATATGTAAACACATATTTAGTTGTTTTCACCAAAATATGCAGTTAAATATGGACTTAAAATTGTAAAAATTTATCTTTCTATTAATAGGGCACTATACGAACTGCATAAAACACAGTACGCTTACATTGACATTAATTGTAAAACAACACAAAATGTGTTTTCATTTTCTGTTTCCAAAACAATGAACAACAAAATTTTATTGTTAGGGTTTGAATGTGAATTTCCGTCTGTTGTCTCTTAAGATGGATTTATATTGACTAAAACTGCGTTCAATATCGTAAGAATTAATGGAATGATATTTAAAATTTATCAGTTATTCGCAAGAAATTCGCCCAGCTCTTTTGGTCACATGGGAAAATGTAGCTATTACGCGAATATGGACTACTTATGTTGAGAAAAGCTCTGAAATATGGAAAAATATGTAAAAATAACTAAAATATGAGCCAAAACATAATATATGTACAGTGTCTCTCAAACGTTTTAGGACAACGACATTTTAAACTAGGCAACCCAATGTACACAAGGCGTTGGTGGGTTGCGTGTAGAGTTAGGCTCAATTTCAGGGTTGCCACATGCACAATAAATACTTATAAAATACGCGAAAAAATAAGAACAAGTATTATTGAATAAAATTATTAAAAATATCACTATTATATCGCAAGTGACAAAATTCTTTCTCAAAGAAAAAAAGTAGTTTTCTGGTATTTCATCGCTGATGAGTCTACAGAAAGGAAAAGAGGTGAGAGAAAACGATAGGTGACAAAGGAGAGGAGAAAGAGAAAGCGAAAGGAGAAGAGGAGAGGAGATGTAGTGAGGAGAATGGAAGAAGATTCTAGGAGAGATGAGGAAAATGGAGCAAAGAAAAGAAAAGAGGAGGAAAACGAGATTATACAAGAGGAGACGAGAAGAGGGTAGTGTAGAGTAGAGTAAAGGAGAGAAAAAGAGAAAGAACGAAAAGAAGAGGAGAAGAGTGCAGTGGAGTCGGAAATCTAAGACAGGAAAGGAGATACGAGGAGTGGAGATAAGATGCAAGAAAAGTAGAGAAGGCGATATGAGATAAAGCAGAGCAGAAGGAGGGGAGAAAAGAAGGAGAAGGAGAAGAGAAGAGGTAGTTTCAGAAAATATCGTCTCACCGTCAAGAATTGATGCATTGGTCAAATTATCGACATGAAACATTCAATAACATTTTGAAATGTATTGGAGAATGTATTAGATCTGTTCGAAATGCCCTTTGGCTTATTTCAGAGCAAGATAAACTCTTCCATGTAAGATCTTTGATTTTACCTGCGATTATACCACTAAAAACATTAATGTAATTTTAATATTTATAAGAATTCTCCACTTCTCGGTTCGTTGAAATGGAGATTTTGTAACTTAATATCCCCCCTCCCCCATCGTTAATTCCAAACTGAATCATTCCGTTTCACACGGTGTGGTCAATGAACACAATGGGATAGGTCCACCGGAAGGGTTTGAACCTACTACCATCAGATTGACAGTCCTGAACGGTAAACACTACCCTACAAGCTTTCACTCCTGAAAGTAAGTAGAAGGAGCTGACCAATGTGAAATCTAGATGCAACTCTCCTCCTACATGTAATATGCAAACAATACTTGTTTGGAAACGAATGTAGTACGACTCGGCGAAAACATTTAATGGAGAATTGCACATCATGAGAACTTTTCATTCGATATTTGCGGAGGTATCCTTGCATTGAACTCGAGTGTGAAAACGGGTAAAATTAGTATGTCCTGAATTGCCATAAATTTTCATTAATATTTGTCAATGTCTTTGAAGCAGTACACAATTATCGTTAGAGTATCATAATTCACGATCTTAAACATGAAAATATCCCTTTGAACGTGTGTCAGTTCATTTATTTGTTTATTTTTTTTTATAAATTCCATATGCAGAACAATGTAGCCACTATACGCTGCTATTACAAATAATGTTACCATGCTCTTGTTTAATAGAAGGGGATTTTAAAAAAAAGAAAGAACACCTAGTATGGTTGATCGAACCTGGAAGCGCAATCAATGCTTTCAAGAACTCTAACCACTACACCACGCCCTTACCTTCGATTGAAGCAACAATTTTTAAGTGTTCTGTCCTTGTAAATGTCGTTGGGTATACATGTAGTTGAACTTTTACTTTAATTTTGAATTGCTTTCTTGTAGTATAGCAGATATCTTCGAGAAATAATTTTCGAAATGATGAAGAAAAACGTAGTTGTGAAAATGCGAGTTATTTCTTCGAACTTATTATTGTGATTAGACATTATTAATAGAAAATATCTAGAGGCTTGAACATTGCATGACGATATTCTTTTCCTGTGATACTGCAACAGACGAAATGCTTGTTTATTGACGCAAGTCTCGTGTTCAGAAGAGTCTTATGAAATGTATTTGCTGTTGCCTAAGGTAACACGAAATATTGATTGATTGATTGATTTAGTTTATTTTACTTCGCTAATTTGCGAAGATGGGGATGAGTGATGAAATGATGAAATTGATGAATGGACATTCACAAACAACCAAGCCCGACCAGGATTCGAACCCGGGACCCTTGGCGTCGCAGCGCGATGTGCTAACCACTCGGCCACAGGGTCGGGCAGGTAACACGAAATAATTACACCGTTTGCGAACAAGCAAATCTGCGCAACGTTAGACGTAAACAGGCGGAAAGTAACGCACTGTCCTGATTAAATCGGTGAATCGGACGTCTGCTAGCCTTACATTATAAAACTAAAACCATCCAATAGTGCAGCCTGAAGAGTGTTGCGCAATAAACAGATTCATTTATATAAGAACAAAATTGAAATTTTTACACATTTCTAAAATCGACGATGTTATTTTCGTAGTTATTGATAGGTTCACATTTAAATATTTCAGGGTTCGAGGGGTGCATGGCCCCCATGCCCCCCCTGGGTACTGGCCTGACGTAGACAGTGGGAGAGAAATTTTGGAGAATCTTTCTATTAAATTTATTATTTAAATCCACCTTGTTTTATTGACAATCGTGAACTTTTCGTTTAATAGATAATATTTGGTTTTAAACGACGGAGGGACGTTGGTCTAATTTCCTTTCTTGCTCTTTTGAGAGAATATATACTTCTACAATAGCAATAGCGTTCGTACACGGTGAAAAAAAAATGGCTTGGTTTTCAAAGGCAGACAAGCTTCGTAGCGTAACTTGCTCGCGTTCAAAGTTACTCACGCTATTCAAGGCCGCTTCTTATCGCAAAACACCGTGCGTCGATGCACAGTGTCTGCACCCAGCAAGTTACAAATGACCAGAGTCGAATTTTAAAAAGAATCTGAAGAATGATAGATTTCATGTTGGGCACTAGCTCAACATGTAATAGTTTAAGTGATAATTTCTGACAAACAAAAACCTTATTGAATAAGTATTGGGATAGTAATACGTGTATCCGTTCCTTTTTAACAATGTAAGCTCGAAGACAATCTGTATTCCATTTGTTTATATTGGCAACTTGGTCAACCGGAAGTTATTATAAGGAACTATTTCGTAGATGTTCATGTAACCGTTATAAAAATACAAATACAATATATTAACAAACTTAGATATATTAACAACGAACAAATAAAATTCAGAGTTAAATTTCAAATGCATGTGTATAGAGTAATTCTAGAAGTACATAGCTATATCAGATTATTGAACTTCTTTTTGCAGGATAACGTTTACAATATTGACGCGACAGAATTGAGAACTGTTGCTTAAAGGGAAACAAAGGGAGTAGTGTATTGGTTAGAGTTCTTGAAAGCATTGATTGCGGTCCCAGGTTCGATCCTCCATACTACGTTTTCCTTCTTTTCTCTTTTTTAAATTAAACATGAGCATGGTAACATTATTTGTAATAGCAGTGTATAGTGGCTACATTGTTCTGCATATGGAATTTATAAAAAAAATAAACAAATAAATGAATTGACACACGTTCAAAGGGATATTAAGTTACAAAATCTCCATTTCAACGAACCGAGAAGTGGTGAATTCTTATAAATATTAAAATTACATTAATGTTTTTAGTGGTATAATCGCAGGTAAAATCAAAGATCTTACATGGAAGAGTTTATCTTGCTCTGAAATAAGCCAAAGAGCATTTTGAACCGATCTAATACATTCTCCAATACATTTCAAAATGTTATTGAATGTTTCATGTCGATAATTTGACCAATGCATCAATTCTTGACGGTGAGACGATATTTTCTGAAACTACCTCTTCTCTTCTCCTTCTCCTTCTTTTCTCCCCTCCTTCTGCTCTGCTTTTATCTCATATCGCCTTCCCTACTTTTCTTGCATCTTATCTCCACTCCTCGTATCTCCTTTCCTGTCTTAGATTTCCGACTCCACTGCACTCTTCTCATCTTCTTTTCGTTCTTTCTCTCTTTCTTTCCTTTACTCTACTCTACACTACCCTCTTCTCGTCTCCTCTTTTATAATCTCGTTTTCCTCCTCTTTTCTTTTCTTTGCTCCATTTTCCTCATCTCTCCTAGAATCTTCTTCCATTCTCCTCACTACATCTCCTCTCCTCTCCTCTACTTTTCCTCTTCTGCTTTCTCTTTCTCCTCTCCTTTGTCACCTATCGTTTTCTCTCACCTCTTTTCCTTTCTGTAGACTCATCAGCGATGAAATACCAGAAAAACTATTTTTTTCCTTTGAGAAAGAATTTTGTCACTTGCGATATAATACTGATATTTTTAATAATTTTATACAATAATACTTGTTTTTATTTTTTCGCGTATTTTATAAATATTTATTGTGCATGTGGCAACCCTGAAATTGAGCCTAACTCTACACGCAACCCACCAAGGCATTGTGTAAATTGGGTTACCTAGTTTAAAATGTCGTTGTCCTAAAACTTTTGAGAGACACTGTACAAGACAACTGAATTTTTCGAGTCTATATGCCATGATGCGCAAAGATAATACAAAATATAGGTGATTTCAGCTCCATACATGAACATGTATTTACATATAAATCCGATCACTGATTATCACTAGGGCCCGGAACTTTATGTCCTATAAAACTGTAAAATATGTATGTAATTATGTCATAAAAATTGAAAAATATGTCAGAAAAAGGTAGAAATATTCCCAGTAAATCCAAAAATATGCACAACAGTACTTTCGAATTTCTCATAATGCGGGATTCAGTATCTTCCAGGAAAGATCGACTAAGGTGGGGGTGGAATATTAAATTAAGCCAGAATCCTGCACAACAATGAAATAACATTTTCCCTCAATAATGTTTGCTATTAACTGTCGGCTGGATAAAAAAAGGGAGTATTATTGTTCTATTTTAGTTGTTAAGAAAAGACTGCATCTGCTTTTAAATTCTTCGTTCGTAATTTCCTTATCCTAGCATCGATAATATGAACTATCAGTTGCGCTAAATATACGAAGAAAAAATATAAAATAACAGAGTATATGCAAGACAATTACGAAATTATACAGAAATATGTCTTATAACGAGAAAATTGAAGAAATATGTTGAAAAAACGCGAAATTGGTAAAATATGTCAAAATATGCTTTATCAAGTTGGTCTATTTCGGCTGATTTTCATCAGATATGTAAAGTCGCCCCAGTACACGATCCTATGCCAAATAAAAAATATGTTATAACAAAGTCCCGGGCTCCTAATTATCACATAAACAAATATTTTTATGTAACTCCTTATATGCAATCTTCAATGACCACTACTAGCATACGCAGGATTTGTTTCTCGAGAGGGGCAGGAATTGTAAAGGTGCTTTGTATGGGGCAATGTACATGATAAAATATTTCGTATGTTTAGATCTTTCCACTCTCAAAGATGGCAATCGGGGTTTATTTTAAGGTGGGTCTGAATTTACAACTCTGGTTTTCCAGAATTCTTCACTGCTTTTATTTGAAAATGTTTTTCTCTAAATTTCGTAGGGAGCTGTAGCCCCATCAGCCTCCCTCTGTGTACGCCAGTGTCAGTGACTGAAACTTGTAGTTCGGAACTTTCGCGTTCTACAGTATCACAGAATTCACCAGAAGTGCCAGAAATAGTATATACGTGCATGAGAAAATTATGAGTACAGAGTAGGTGAAATTAGCACTTGTCAAAAGTACTTTTTTTTCACTCTTAGAAAATGTATAATGTGTGATAGGTTTTTCCTGTGTTGGTGCTAGGAAGCAACGGAAGGCCATATTTTCAAGGTGTTCCATTTGCCGTTATCTTTATCGTATTGTCTTCTAATGGATTTCTAGGAGACATGTGCATAATTTTATGATCTTGCAGATTGACAGGCATGCACATTAATGCACAGGCTTATGACTGCTCTTGCAGCCGAGGGACACATGTTCAGAATAACTTCAATAACAAATTATTTACTGTAAGTTGTAAATCAACATTAACCTAGAAACACAAGAGTTACAACGATTGATCTAACCTCATTCAGGGAATGGACTCTGATTAGGAAAATTGCAAAATAATTGTTATTTTCGGCGATTTTACAAAGCGTTATGCTCTTAGCTTTCGCGTAGGGCCTCCCCGATGGCGCAGTGGTAGCTTCGTCACCTTGTAATGAAGGGGTCCCGGGTTCGATACCAGGTGGAGGCACATAGTGGATCTGATCCTACTTTAAACTGTAGGTCCAGTCCCAATTAGCCTTACTGTACACAAAGTGGACATAAAGAAAACACCAAATCAAAATAAAACTTAGCTTTCGCATGTTGTCTATACTATTGGTAACATACCAAGGTGTTTTGTAAAGAGGCCATACAAATTCAGTACCAAAGCTACATTTTTTTACTTGTCACGTAATTATCTTAACGGATGTCATAACGTCTATAGGGCAAAAGCCATAACTCTACGACGCAAGAGCTGGTTCGAATCCCGGCCTGTGTTTTTGTGAGCGTCCCTTAATTAGTATAAATATGTAGGGGAAAGTCATCCATAAACACTAACGTATTTTGGCCCACCAAAAGCAAATTTATCAATGAAAGAAATGTTTCAAAGCTTTTGTTTTCTAAGTACCTCCTAGACTTTTAGAAAACAAGGTTGTTTGAGTAAAAAAAATAGGGGAGGCATAAAAAACATTTTTCTGGAAACAGATGCAAAGCTTGCGTTGCTGCAGCCATAAATCTTCGGCTTTAAGAAGGCTATAGAGTTAGTTATTAAAACAAAAATAGCTTGTATGATGCTCTAAACTTGCTATGAATTTCGATTCTTATTCTACGAAAATATAGTCTTTGCAAATGGGAACAGAAGTTCAGGTCGAAGTGCTGACCGATTTGTATCAAATGGAACACAACACCAGCTCCAGAAGGTTCTAATCTGCTGCAAAAATTTCAATCTCTCTACTGTCTCAGCGGTGTAGGTTTCTAACATCTCGTAATTGTTTGTAGATAACACAAGTATGCGACCAATTTGCTTCAGCGAAAGTAATTACATTTTCAGAAAGCTTACCATCAGTGATGACAGAAATGACATTTTGTTCCTTCTCATCACGTCAGGGTTTTTTTTTTTTTTTACGCTTTTTCAATTTCGAACGAAGCAGCCTTTTTGCTAGTATAAGACAATTAGTTAGGATATATCTACTTAAGTAATTTGCAGTTAATTTCAATTTTGTTTTAAGAAACTTGGCGTCCAACAATGGCCTGATATTGACTTTCAATAATGCCCTGATATTGGCTTCCAACAATGCCCGAGTATTGCTGATACAACAATGTCTACCTGTTGTTTCAAAATGCATGCGAAGAAAATACTCATTTCTTCACTGGCGTTTGTTAGATTCATTTGAGAAATGCTGCTCACTTGTTGAACTGTTTTTCTGTCTTGGATTTAACTGCTTTCAGGTGGTCTATATGTGTTTGTGTGTGAGATTATCGAGGAAACCTAGTTTTGAGATTGTAGTGTGAAGTGGTGCTGAAAAATGTCTCACCGGGCGTGTAGAAATCATCCCGATAGTTTCTGTTACACTTGTGGAAGTTATATGTTGCCAACACAGAGGAGAAATATTACTTCTTTCTACAAAAAGGCCTACTTGGCATATTTTGGTGTTCGTCTTGGCGATCAAGACAAAACCTGGGCACCTCATTACATATGTAGTACGTGTTCAGTGAACATGAATCAGTGGGTGAAAGGAAAACGCGCTTTGGTTTGGTTTGCAGTTTGGTTGTCCAATGGTGTGGTTGGAACCTCGAGATCACACAAGTGATTGTTACTTCTGTTTATGTAACGTGCAAGGCATAAACAAGAAGAACAAGAAATCCGTCAAATATCCCAATCTTAATCAGCCATCCGCCCCCTTCCACACAGTGATGAACTGCCAATCACTGCACCTACGCAGCTGGAGGATAACAGTGGTGAATCAGAAGAGACCTCTGAACACGAACACGGTCCTTCATTTCAAACAAGTGGACCTTCTTCTCCTCGTCTGTTCACACAAGGTGAGTTAAACGATTGAGTTAGAGACCTGTATTTACCCAAAATTAGTGCTGAACTTCTTGGATCGCGACTCAAAGAAAATAATTTACTTGCTCCGGGAACTACGTTTGCTTGGTACAGACATAGGGAAAATGAACTTGTACATTTTTTTCAAAAGTGGATAAACTGGTGTACTGCAATAACGTGGTAGGTTTGATTGAAGCCCTTGGAGTCGAGTATAATGCTGCTGATTGGAGGTTATTTGTTGACAGTTCGGTGAGGAGCATGAACACAGTACTGCTTCATAACGGCAACTTGCTGCCCTCAATACCTCTAGGATATTCAGTAGTTTTGAAGGAAACGTACATAAACTTGAGGTTCATGTTGGAAAAGATAAAGTACAACGAGCATAACTGGATTGTTTGCTCTGATTTAAAAGTGTTAACAATTGTTCTTGGTCAACAAACTGGTTTTACTAAGTATCCCTGCTTTGTGTGTTTCTGGGATAGCAGAGCACGAAATGAACACTGGACGAGAAGACACTGGCCAAAACGTACTGATCTTATACCAGGACAGAAAAATTTTGTGAGTAAATCTTTGATTCCTAGAGATAAAGAAGCTGTCCTTCCTCCACTCCATATTAAGTTAGGTCTCATGAAGCAATTCATAACAAGCCTAAGCCAGGAAAGCAATGTCATTCAATATCTGACGTCAAAGTTTTAAAATAAATCTGAAGCCAAAATTCAGGCAGGTGTATTTGATGGCCCACAGATACGCATTCTTATGAAAGACCAACATTTCCCTAACTGCATGAATGAAGTGTAAAAATCAGCGTGGATGTCATTCAAAAGTGTATGTGAAAACTTTCTGGGCAACAAGAAATCAGAAAACTACGAACAGATTGTTGACGAAATGCTACAAAACTTGAAATTGTTAGGGTGCAGAATGAGTGTTAAGTTGCATTTCTTGAATAGCCATATTGATTACTTCCCTGAGAATCTTGGTGCAAAGAGTGATGAGCAAGGTGAAAGATTTCGCAAAGATATCAGAACCATGGAAACAAGATATCAAGGTCAGTGGAATGAGGCCAAGATGGCTGATTACTCCTGGTGCCTCAAGAGAGATACTTCTGTCAATTACAGTAGAAGCTCAGTGAAACGGCGCAAAATATCTTCTGTTTGATCTGTTAGGGTTCACTCACACTCTATGGACTTCTCTTTATGATGGTGCACTGACATCAATGACAAAACTTGTATAAAATATTAATTCCTATGACTTGTTGTAATACTGCAATTTCATTGAAAATACTCCAAACTTGATTAATGTACATTAATTTTAAAACGATATTACAAAAGAAAATGACGTGATAGGAGAAAACTGAAAGCAGATCTGAATTCAGCACACATAAGTTTATGTAAATCAGTTCTTACTTGCAGCGAAGCAGATAAAAAGTTTCAAAATGCATACTTGTGTAATGGTTTTGAAATAGAACACAATGTAAAATAGAATTTCATTTGCGCCAGCGTCTTTGTAAAGTTGCACACAGAGAAGACTCACTCAGCTGGTTTGTTTTAGTGTCGCTGTGGCACCTGTTATACGTGACAATAAGTGACAAGTGAAATCTCGTCACACGTGACAACTGCAGCAGGTGAGCTGAAGAGCCGATTTGATTTTATTATTTTTCATTTGGGATTTTGTTTTTTAGAATCGCATTTTTTCCACACTTGGCTAATCGCGACCATGACGATGAGTGATGATATGATTAGAAAAATACTCATGCCCAGTCCGGGATTCGAACCCGGGACACCTGGCATCGTAGTGCCACGGAAGTCGTTTCCCCCGATTACACAATGTCCTATGTACGTACAACAGCGTGTTCCGCTGAGAGCGATCGAGATATAAATGCTTACTGTTCATAAACAGAGGAAGATATTGTTACGGTTTTCAGTTTACAAGATGCAGAAACTCTCCATTTTATACAACAATAGTGAATACACGTGCTTGCGCCTATGTGTAATGCGGTAACAAGGCTGGCACTCTTCAGTAGAGCAACAGACACGTGACGCGATGGTAAGAATGTGGACGTTTAGATGTCTGCAGGGCAACTCAAGTCGCACACATCGAGTTGCATTGACCATTTTCCCAAACTCTGAGAGTTTCTACATCAAGGTATGTAAAAAGGTATGCTAATAAACAATTATTTACACTTCAAATTATCAAGTATTTCTCAATCCCTCTAAGGGGAACACGCTGTTTCGTTTATTGATCAAAATCTACCAATTTTTATATTTTTTGCACCTTACATCCATTTTCCTTTCTCTAAGTTAATAGTGGAATACGGAAATGGGTGTCTGACTGTCATACGGGAGACTTGGGTTCGATTTCCGGGGTGGAAATGTTCCCGCTAATGTCCCCCACACAAATGGCTCTAGGAGTCTCGTCAGTGGATTCATGAGGGCAACCTTGGCGTGCAAAAACGGTCGGAGCTTCGTGCTGGTTACATCATCTTCGCTATGGCCATAACACCCCATCTTCATGCCACGGTGCAATGGACAGAGAAGTCTTTCCTAACCCCTTTTTGCACAAAGACGTTTCCTAACAGTGTCGTGTGTAAGAATTTGGTCAAGGGGAATATGAACGCTGTATTGCGATTAGTAAGGGTAGGCATGAAAGATTGTAATCGTTCGGTTTGCTCGCATCTATCACAGCAAGCACTATATCGATAGCATAGCTAATAAACAAAAGCCCATGTTACATGCCAGCATTTTGCCTTGCAAACTAGCATGCAAAGGAAAACATACGCTGGACGCCACACTACATACTCGATCAGGATTTTTAAACGTTTAACACATAGCTGAAATTACAAAGTAGTCAAGGTCGTATATAGAGGGGGAGGGTTTCCAGGGTATACGGACCCTCCCCGAATGACTTACCAAATCCAAAATTAAATAATAAAATTACTGTTTTAAATGCTGCACAATATGAAGTTGATTTTTTTCCGTAGAACATACATAAAGTTAAGGAATACATTATGAGCTTTGCGTATGCCTGCAAAAATTCATGCATACCACTCACTACTACTAATAATACCCATGAAAATAATGATCAGGGATTATATTTTTTATTAGCTGAATCTAACAAACTTTTTGTGATTCAATAAATATTTTTTTTAATATTAATTTCTATGTAAGGACAGCTATTTATGTACAAATTTTATGGTTGGTGAATCTACAAACTATCATCATATCATCTTTTTACCTGTTCATGTAATAATAACAATTATTATTATTGTTGTTGTTGATATTAATATTACATGTTAAACAACACTTGAGGGCCTCCCCGATTATTATATGTCCACTTTATGCACAGTAAGGCTAATCGGGACTGGACCTACAGTTTAAAGTGGCATCCGAACCACTTGTGCCTCCACCGGGTATCGAACCCGGGACCCCTTGATTATAAGGCAACGACGCTAGCACTGCGCCATCGGGGAGGTCCGCGGAGTTCTTGGGAAAGAGGGATGAAGCTTCCTTATTTTATCTACGTTCAAGCGGGAATTCATTTTTTTTTTTTACCTCTTTGACGTTATGTCCTTGCAAGGATAGTTGTTTTCATACAAATTTTAGCAATCTTAACTACACGTAAGCTAGATGATGAATATTTGCTGTTATGTCTGAAATATTATAGCGTCTTTTTACTATTCATTGAATAATAACAAAAATGAATATCAATTATTTTACATATTATTATGTATAAACCTGTATATTCTATTAACGTATTAAATATAACATCTAGCTCTTTTTCTTTCAACCTTTCCTTTTATCTTCATGTTCTCGGTTCAGTAACAATACTTCCACAAGCAATTCCAGCGTCAAGATGGCGTGGATCTTCCTCTCTTTCGGATCATGCCGCTCTATGAAGGAAACTGTATTCCGTCATCCATAGAACACAATATAAATTACTAGAATTCCTACACTCGTGTTACAAGGAGTAAGTAACGTGACCTGAAATTTAGCAGGGAAGATTTTTTTCCGCTTCCGTACATTGTTTACCATGCCTCATCGTTTCGTGTTGAAATACTACTGCGGGTAATGTACAAAACTAATTGTAGTAAGTGCACACTCCCGCATTGGTATACAGTATGTGCTATTGTCTTTGGTGCTAGCACTCTCGCGTTTGATCATTGGTGACACTAGGAGTGTCTTGATATGAAAGAAATAAGCCGGTTCTGGTCTAGAAAAACAAATTTGAGTACCGGCCTGAGAATGCGTGTAACTTGTGAGTGTCCCTTCAGCTTCATCTAATCATCACTCATCCTCAAAAATGTATTAAATAGAAGTGAGTGGGGAAGATGAAAAAGGCTAATTTTTGTAGTCAATAAAATTAAAACATTCTCTTTTTATCTGGCTTTAAATTCTAGTTAAACGTTATAATGCTGTCAAATCAGGGGCGTAACATACAGGCGGGCGGGCTGTAAGCCTAAGGGGGCCCGGAAATAGTAAATATTTGTCATATTTCTCATGGGAAACATTTACGCAAAACTTCACGAAAACTTGCGTGGACATTTTTACGCATTTATTCTTTTCTCGAATAAAAAGCAATTTGTCTTGTATTTTCTTCTTTCTCTCGACCTTGCCCTCTCGATTTACAATAAAGCACCTCCAACTGCCAGAAAGCAAGTGCGGGTCATTTAAATGCTTGGAAGGGAATGGATAATATAAGCAGTTCTTACTTCCTTCCTACAGCTTCATTTCAGCTCCCGGATAACAAAGAAAGACATTTTTTGGGTGAGTGAAATTATTAAATATAATTTTCTTCAGTAATTTATTATTATTTAAATATGATAAACTGCTGACGTATCCCTGAAGACTTTGTATTGATTCGAATTGAGATTTCAAATTTAAAAGTGGATGGGGGCCTCGCATTCTAATCTCGCCAAGGCCTCTCGATATGTTGCTACGCCACTGTTTATAACTAGGGCTAGGAAGTTGATGACAAATCATATTTTTTTTCTGGGCTTTGAAGACAATGCTAAACCTTACGGTAGTACTTAGAACCAGAAAACAATATTTTCATTTTGTATTTTTTTTTTTTTTTTGCATTTTCCGGCCTTTTTCGCTTTTAGGTCCTTTTTCAGTGTTTTTTTTATCTTTATTGCATTTTTTTATCATTTTGAGGATTCTTCCTTTTCCTTGCTAGTTGTTTCATGAATTTTAAATGCATATCCTAACATAACTTACATATTTATATTCCCTAACATGGCATTTTTAGCAAGCACGCCATTCGTAAATATGGTCAATGGAAGAGCACAATGTTATTTTTAACTGAAATATTTGACAATGGATTTTGTGGAATTAATTGTAATGAATTTATTTTTCCTTCAGCATACTTAAAATACTTTAGGTGAAGCCGTCTTTGAGTTTCCCGTGTTGGCCACTATTGTCGCTTTAATCTGGGATTTTAAAGTCAAATTAGTCACAACTAATCTGATCACAAGAAACAAAACTGTATTTTCAGATGTTAACCAACTATTGTATCGTGCAAAACCCACTCTGAAAGGAGGCAAATGACTTGCACAGATAAACCTTGCAGAGTATTTTATGTAAGCTTGAAGTAAAAATACAGAAAACCACATTTGGAATTAATTGCTTCCCCTCCTTGCTTCGATAGTTTACAACCAAACAGATTTTTTTCAAATTATTCAACTAGTCTTTTGTAAAGTCAAGCTTTCATTTCAAAGGCGGATATTATTTTAGGACCTTTTTGAAATTTTTAGGTCTTTTTTAAAATAATTTTAAGGTCATTTTATAGGTTCTTTTTGAGATTTTTTAGATCATCAGCTTCCGAGAACTAGTTATAACAATAACAAGAATACAAATACAAATACTCTCTCTCTTTCTGTGTGTGTATCTCTTCCGTCGGTGTATCTTTGTATCTTTTTCCTATATTAAGCTCCTGCCATCTCACTATCTCTCTCTCTCTCTCTCTCTCTCTCTCTCTCTCTCTCTCTCTCTCTCTCTCTCTCTCTCTCACTATCTATCTCAATCTATCAATCTCCTTGTCTTGCACCCCATTTTGGCTCCTTCTGTGCGCCCTGCTCTCCATGCTTCTTCTCTTCCACTGTTTCTCCAGCAATAAGTCTCATTAGTAGATTGTCCTTTTAAATCCTAGTCATTTTTTACTACATGAGGTTCATTCGTATAGTTATTGCTTAATAACTCAATTGAATTGAGCGTGTGCGAACATAAAAGCTTTTTAATGATTTTCGGCGACAAAAATTCATAGCGATCATTGCCTCTTCTGTTTATGTAATGTTTGTTTTTATGTCCCTTTGACATTCCGCCAATTCTCTTCTGTTGTGAGTAATGTCATTCCGTTCACGTTATGCGAAAGGTGTTGCCAGAACTTAAGTCTAAATTATCTTGAAATGTAATTTGTTGATTGTCGTGCACTAAGTTGCTACCTGGCAAGGACGTATTTAGGGACTCAGGGGGTTCGGGCCCCCCTCCTCGAAAGACTTATCAAGTACTAAAATTAAATAACGACAAATATATTAGTTTAGCCTTTGTTGTGTAATTTCCTCTGAACTTATTGGAACACAAGGATTATATTGTGATCAAACGGCTTTGAAGGACAGGAGAGACGTATTTAGGGGGAGTCCAGGGCTTCGAAATACTTACCCAAGTACTAAAATTAAGTAATGGAAATATTAGCATTTTTTGCATAATTGCATAATCGATAGTTATTAATTTCCTCTGAACTTTTTAGAAGGCAAGGATCATACTGCTTTGAGTGACATTACAAAGAAGATTATGTACACTACTACTCAAAATAGTATGCATAAAATATTAATCAGAAACTTACTTTTCTCCAACTACATGTAACATTATTTTTGTTATTCGACAAATACTTAATTTTTCATCTATTTGACATTAATTTCATTGCCAGGGCACTTGTTTTTATGTAAATTACTCCGATCTTAACTACAGGTAAGCTACGTAATGAATATACGCTTAATATCTCTATTCTTCCTACAGTCTTTTTTACTATTCGTGTAATAATAATATAATATTAATTTATGTATTGTAATCATTATTAATTTGATTTATTTTAATTGTTTTAATTTAAATATTATTATTATTATTCCTGAGCTACTTGGTTCTGACCCCCCCCCGAAATATATTTCGAGATATGTGCCTGCTACCTGGCTAGTCTCCCTCGTTTTCTCCACCCTTTACCCATCTAGGGTAGCATATTAGACCAACAGATTCTTAATCTATTCTTCAACCTGACAAGTATAAATTTAAGCCAACCAAGTGGCGATATACAATATTAATTTTCGTATTGTACACTGCAAGGCACATTTAATCTCTCTCATCAACACTGGCGTATGCAGATTTTTTTTTCGGGAGGGACTGAAATTGTAAAGATGGATAGTACATAACTGCTTTGCAGAAGGGCTCCATACACAATAAGATATCTCGAATATTTAGAACTTTCCACTCTCAAAAATGGAAATTGGGGGTCATTTTAGCGATGGTTTGTATTTACCACTCTGGTTTTCGTCCCGAGTTCTTAACTTATTTTATTTGAAACTGTCGATTTACTCAAAATTTCGGAGGGGGCTGTAGCCCCTACTCTGCGTACGCCAGTGCTCATAAACAATATTTTATATCTGGCTCAGAATCTGAAACTTGGATCCAAATTCACGGATCTGAGACATGAATCCATATTCGTGGATTATTGAAACTGAAGCAAAACTTGGATCGGAATCATGGATCCAGATCAACGAAACTGAAGCTTGAGTCCGAATTCACGGGTCCAGATCACAGAAACTGAAGCTTGGGTCCAAATTCACGAATGCGTATCATCGAAGCAAAGATTTGATCTGAATTCACGGGTCCAGATCAACGAAACTAAATTTTGGGTCCGAATTCACGGATTCGCATCATTTAAGTAAAGTTTGGATCCGAATTCACGAATCCAGATCAACGAAACTGAAGCTTGGGTCCGAATTCATGGATTTACATCATCGAAGCTAAACTTGGATCCGAATTCACTCATCCAGATCAGCGAAGGTGAAACTTGGATCCAAATTTACGTATAGGGATCACTGAAAATGAAGCTTGAATCCTAATTTCCGATCCAGACCACCGAAACCGAAGTTTGAATTCGGATCTGGATCATCGAAGCTGAAGTTCAGATAATGGAAACAGCAACTTGGATTCTGACCCACGGAACCGAAAGTTGAACCTTGATCCTTTGATACGAAACCTGGATCTGGATCCTAGTTGAGACCACACTTTAAATTGTAGGTAATTAATTTTGTAAATTTGGCAACTTTGGCAGACTAGTCAACGCTGCCAGGTTACAAAAACGTTGCGAAAGTTGATAGCATTCAATGGCGTATAATACTGTAAGTCGTTTTTCGTCCAAAGCTTCCGCCTAGAGCATTCACAAGCCACTTTCATTTGTTTTGCCTTGAATGAGGCAACAAAGTCAGAGTGAAAAGACCAACTTGCAAACACAATAAAGGAATGAATGCGAAATATTATTAGCTAACGTGCAGAAATGTTCATTGCTATTTTAGTGGGCATAACTGCAAGGAGCTATTGTAAAGGACTGGCTCACAGGAAATGTTGAACTTGGTAAAGTGCCTTTTGGAAAGCTGCTATACGGCACAATAGTCGCACGACTTTTTTTCCCCCTACTCGGCACTTGCTAAGTTGCAGTCGGCGTCTGTGCTTACTAGAAAAGACACAATTTGTGATCCTCATAAAGAGATACACCAAAGGCTTGATTTAACGGTAGATAATGACAATTGTACAATTGCGAAGAGATGCATAGAGACTAATGTCGTTGGAATAATGTGTTCTGTGGTGTAGAAGAGATGATGTGCTTGTTTTTACTCGTAATCTACCCTTCGCTCGCAGTGAGGCCAGTCTGAGGTTATCGCTTAGAAACTCCGGAAACAGTGACGACTGAAGCCGTGGTATCATTTCCACTGCTTCGCTTTCCGGATCCCAATGTTCGCTGTGCAAACGTTGGAACAAAATACGTAGTTCGTGCGTCGTGCGAATGCTTGTCCATGGCAGGCATATTTGGTAACCGTTTCCGTCGTTTGGAGGTACGCTCTACCCGACCACAGTCCAATGGAGAACGTAAGCGATCGGGTAAGTAATGAAGATCACATGTTGCGCTGTTGAACTTATTTTTTGCTATTGTATGTGTGCTTGAGAGCAGAGCAGCGCCAAACCGGAGTAGTGCCAAAACCTTAATTTTGATTACACAAACGTGGCAATTTGTTTTAGAAAGAGTTGTCATATTGGTAACAATAACACGGGATTGGAAAGAAATTAGTTTCGAGAAAGAGACATAGATGGCAGCATAAGGTGAATATAAATACATTGTTGGAGGATAAGTATGGATTTAAAGGTAAAGTGCTCCCCTGTGCGTAGCACCACGCCATGAAGGCGTATAGGGGGTGTGGGAGTAACGCCGCACACTTTCTTGATCCGGTCATGAGTGGGGGTGATGTGATCAGCATCACGCCCCTGACCGCCTTTACCCCACAGGGTTTCCCCCAGGTACCCATGTTATTCGACGCTGGGTGGGCACCGGGGCCGCTTCCATCGTTAGAAAAGTTCCCGGATTTGAACCGGCCGGGGATCGAACCCGGGACGCGTTACCGACTGAGCCACCGCGGTGAAACTAAAACTATGGTAGAAAGATGTAGAGAAGGTAGTACAAAACATTAATGTCCTTAACATTGATTCATGCTGTTCATAGCGTAATATGTGTGAATACATTTTTCTTATTTTTGGGTGAGGCGTTCCCGTCGTCAGGGACGGTTATTAAAAGGGGGGGGGGGCTGACGTCATGTCGAAATTCGAAGTGAAAATAAACTGAATATTTAGGCACAATGAGGTATTCGAGGGCGACAGTAAGTATGTTCTCCCCAAGGAAGTTCCTTAACCATGTAGAAAATTGTAATCTGAATGTATTTAGAATCAAACGCATTTTCTGTATTTTCATTGGAGCTCGCTATTAAACGCAGTGCATACTTGCAGACGGATTATTAAATGATTTCAACAATTTTTACATTTATAATTGATTTGTTGTTTTAAGTCCACTTTATGCACAGGAAGGCTAATCGGGACTGGACCTACAGTTTAAAGTGGGTTCCGAACTGCTGTGCCGTGCCTCCACCGGGTATCGAACCCGGGACCCCTTGATTACAAGGCGACGACGTTACCACTACGCCATCGGAGAGGCCTTTTACATTTATAAAAAGCGTTCAGATGTAACGCAACAGATTTTACTGGCTTTCATACCCTGTTTCCTTGAATATTTATTTATTTATTGCTCTTCTTGTTCACAGAAGAAGAAATCTGAAAATAAATATACATCTAGCATGATGTTACTTCATTATCATTGACCTTTGTCCAACCTTCCAACACGTGGTTGATAACGCAAAAGTTGATTGGTCAACCGCAAACATTTTCTAGTTTACAGTTAAAAATGAAGCTCGGTACGATTCGTAGCTGTGCTGATTATTTAGAGGTGCTGTGGCGGAATGGTTAGCACAGCGTGCTACGACGCCAAGGGTCCCGGGTCCGAATCCCGGCCTTGGTGTTATTTTTCGGTGTCAATTTCACCAAACCAATCATAAGCATTAAACTTGCATATTTTTAATAAAGCAATTACTTTACGTTGAAGAAAAACGGTTCCAAAATTAAATAAGATTAAAGATAATACCGAAATATTTTATATTATTTTACAAATAGGTCCTAATTATGAGGCAATATAATAGTTTACTTAATAAATAATATATCACACCACTATTATTCCGTACATATAATCGTTAAGAACATAATTGAAAAACACAATTGACATATATTTTCTAGCCAGTGAAAATCTATCGGGTGAGAGCTTTAACAAGAGACTACAAGAAAGAATTGTACTATTCTGGGCTCCTCTGTTGAAACTTTTTTGGTCCGCCACTGCTCGTAAATCTCTGAACAAATTCAATAGAGGACGACACATGTGACAACACCGCAGAGTCTGCCAGACGCATAATTTTGTGTCACTGACTGTAGGAACATGCATTCTTCAATGAAAAAAAAAAACTTCGTTGAACTAGTATTCCACGGAAACGTGTTTCGAACACAACGTTGTGCACAATCTCTACAAACAAACTGAAGCGTGTCACTCAATTTTCTCGTCATACGAATCTCTACTAGTAATCATTGTTCTCTCTTCACATGCTAATTCGAAATAGAAATGAAATTGTTCACATAAATTTTAAAAACTAATTCTTGCAGTTGGTACACGATCCTTGTAAAGAGTCTCTCCTTATTTTACACGATTTGACATTTCTGTTCGCATTGAAGTGTTTTGCACTACAGGAGAACAGAAGGCTACGAAACGACACAACGCTCGTTATAGCCGTGTCTGCTACAACCATTACAGCAGAACAATAACTTGGTTCCAGTGCTGCTAACTGGATGGAAATGTTCCTACATATAGTGATTTTTAGCATATTTTCATATTTTTGCCAGCTAAACAAATAAAGAGGGTGGGGTCTTCTAGGGAATTCATCCAAATGGAATAAACCTTCCCTGGAGTATGGGGGGGGGGAATCATATTTATTTGTAACTCTTTTCTCTTTTGCTATTTTTATATTCTCTTTCTAGTTTTCGATCGCCTTTCGTGAGCCAGAACCTCGTTGTTTGTCGTGTTTATTTATTTTCTAGTAACATTTCCTGTTTTTCCTCTCGTTTCTGACAATTTTCTTATAAATTCTCTCCATCTTTTATCTTTTATTTTTCTTCTCTGTCACTCTTCTCTGTCTTTCTCTGCTTCATTTCCATCTCTCTCTTTTCTCTCTCTCTTCCTTGTCCGACCTTCTCTTTTCTCCCGCCCCTCTCTCTCTCTCACTCTCTTTCAATTTCTCTTCCTCTGTCTCTCTCCCATCTTCCTTTAGCTCGCAGTGGAAATCCTTAGATGGACGGATGCTGGGTCGGGTTTGGATGGAGATATGTGGAGGATGCCTGGTTGGGTTTGGGGATAGATGGGGGTGCTTGTATGGATCAACATGCAATATATGGGGGATTGGGCTGGGAAGTTGATGAACTATCATCTTTTTTTCTGTACCTTGCAGGAATGCTAAATCTGACAGCATGTTACCCTTCAGTTAGAACCAGAAAACATTGTATTTATTTTCCGGGCTGTTTTTGCCTTTGTCATTTTTCAGTATTTTTTGTCGTTTTTGTTGCATTCGTATCATTTTTTTGGTTTCTTCTTGCTCCTTCCTTGTTGTTTCGTGAATTCGAAATGCATTTGTCTGCAAAACTTTCATACATATTTAAATTTTCTAACTACGCCATTAATGGAAGAAATGATTTCTTAAAAACGCAATATTTTTTAACTGAAATCTTTGTCAGTGGATTCAATAATTAATTGTGGTAAATCTATTTTTCCTCCAGCAAACATAAAATACTCTGTGTGAAGCCTACTTTTTTAGGTTCCCTTGCTGGCCACTATTATCTCTTTCATCTGTTGGTTTAAAGTAAAATTAGTCACTACATAAAAAAATATATATACTCGTGCCCAAAAAACAATTATATTTTCAGATTATGACCGCCCACTGCATCGTGCAAGGCGCACTCAAAGGAAGTGATTGACGTATAGAGAAAAAAAACTTGAGGTGTATTTTATGTAAGCTTGAAATAAAAATAAAGAAATCTACATTAGCACATAATTATTTTTTTCCTTTCCTTCTGTAGTTGAAACCACCAAAGAACGGATTTTATCGAATTATTAAACTACCCTTTGTAATTTATAGAAGAAATCTGGCTTTCATTTTAACATCAAAAATTATTTTTGTCATTTTTTATAAATTAGGTCATTTTTTAATAATTTTAAGGTCATTCTACAGGTATTTTATTTTAGGTCAACTTCCGAGGCCAAATCGGGGGATTACTTCCGCACTAATAGGAAGCTTATGAAAATTTTATTATTTATCTGTGGGATAACATTCTCCTCGTCCCCCCAATTTGAGCACTGCATGTTTCTCTTCCTCCCCCCTCTCTCCTTTATTTATTTTCCTTTTCCACAACTCTTTTTTCCCAAACAGTTCCTTCTTGTGACGACACGCAAAAATGACGCCACTTTATCATACTTTTCGATTGGACCCCTCCTCCTTGGAACATTTTCTATTTTCTATGTGCCTCCCCGATGGCGCAGTGGTAGCGTCCTCGCCTTGTGATCAAGGGGTCCCGGGTTCGATACCTGGTGGAGGCACATAGTGGTTCGGATCCCACTTTAAACTGTAGGTCCAGTCCCGATTAGCCTTACTGTGCATAAGGTAGATTTAAAATACGAACTCGATAATTGTAAGGTTTTAGAAGAACTAAACATGGCTTTTTATGCATCGTACCGTTTTGCTTCTTTTCACCCTACTTTTACAGTTTCTCTTCCTAAGAATTCCACTGAGTATAACACGCTACGAAACCAGAGGTCCAAGGTTCGGACCTTGGACAACTATGGTTGTAACATGTCTGTCCCATCGCCATTCCTTCGGCTCATCATTCATCCTCATCGTCGCATTTAACAAAAGAGGTAGAGAAGCGGCGTAATATAGAAATATATAAATGATTGATTTGGTTTATTTTACTTCGCATTTCTGACACTTTTTGGCCAATGAAAGCATCACCAATGATTTATCCACAAACCATACGCCCCTCAAAATGTCCTCAACACCCCCAAAAAGTTTTCAAAAAGGCCCAGTATATGCTCATTTGGGCTCTCAATATATCCTTACACCCTCTAAAATACGACACCCCCCCCACTCCCCCAAGATGGATAAACTCTTGAGCATGACACTACGAAACGAGAGATCTTTCCGAAGAGATTGTTCAAGGTCTCCACCGAATCTTAACAAAGTTAGCAACATTGTTCGGAGTATAGACAATAAATATTTTACATTCGATCCTTCCTCATTCTAAAATAGAAGCACTCTCGCATGAATCTAGCAGTTTTACTACCTCCTGTTTGCGCTATAAAACATTTAAGAAATAGTGTAATTTGATTGTTCAACTCGAAAACACAAAAACTACGTTGTTTTCCTGTTGGCTATATTCTCGCAAGAATAGTGGAAATGTCATTTCACAATAAGCCTTCCCATAAAATCGGAGGAAACGCTTATTTTGCTCGTTAATAAACTCTAGTTGCTCGGTGACCATTGAGTCGGATAACAAATCGAATTTACAAAAGGAATTCCACCTAATGTTTATTGAAACATTAATTGCAGTTACCCTTATAGTTAGTGTAATTAAGAGCATTTTATAGGGTTTAGGTTTGCTTGTAACAACAACATTTATATCTCTCTTGTAGTTGTTTTGTTCAGATGCTTGCAAATGAAACAATGGTGTACGAAAATTGATTGGCTATTGTAAGTAAAACAATGGGATGTTTCTTGCTTCAGTTCAAAGAACAGAATACATAAAATACATAAAATATGCATTTTGATGATCTTTGCTATGTTATTTTTATTTAAATGATGAATTACATTGTGAATGAAACAGCAGAATTGATCTAGATTACCCTGTGATAAAAAATGTACGCAAAACTTATAGAATGATACACAATAAATCAGTGTTTTAAAGTATGAGTTACGGTCTTCGAGGAAATATAAGTGTAAATACTTGCTTAAGAAATCACTTACTGCAGTGTAACTCACTTTCTTCATATAACGAGTAACGAAACAAACAGTTACTTTTCTGTACGTAAAACAAAATTAGAATATTTTAATATTCATAAATACATTTGATACTAACAAATATTTTGCCTGGCGCAATATTTGCAAGCACAAGATTTATTTGAAATTCCTGCACATGATGTTTAATATGTTTAATAAAAATTACATGGATATCAGGAAAAATAAATAACAACCTACTTTCAGTTCATGCATGGAAACGTTGTAAGAGGTAGTCTTGTATGTATGTAACTGGCGTACACAGGAGGGAATCTGATGGGGCTACAGCCCTACGAAATATTAAGAAAATCAATGTTTTCAAATGAAAGCATTAATGAAGTCGGGAAAAACCAAAGTAGTAAATACGAACCAACTTAAAATAACCACCGATTACCATTTTTGACTTTGAGCAACTTATAAAACGTAGATAATAACAAAATATGTTTTTTCTCTCCCCCCCTCCCTAGAACGCAGCTATGTAATATCCACCATTACAATTCCAGGCTCCTCTGTAAAAAGAATCCTGCGTACGTTCAAGCTTCTATTGGACAATTTTTCTTTCAATTTACTGTTGTTCACGTTTTATGTATCATTGATCAAATTACAAATTTATGTATTTACATCAATAAAATCCTGTTGAAGAACAGCGAAAGAGCTTTAATATAGCAGTTCATTCAAGAAAGTACATACTACATATTTGAAATGCAAAATTGGCAAGAGAGTACATAAAAAGAGTAAAAGGTAAAGGTAAAGTGTTCCCCCTGTGCTTAGCACCACGCCATGAAGGCGTATAGGGGGTGTGGGGGTAACGCCCCACACTTTCTTGATCCGGTCGTGAGTGGGGGTGATGTGATCAGCATCACGCTCCTGACCGCCTTTACGCCCCAGGGTTTCCCCCAGGTACCCATGTTATTCGACGCTGGGTGGGCGCCGGGGCCGCTTTCACCGTTAGAAAAGTTCCCGGATTTGAACCGGCCGGGGATCGAACCCGGGACCTTTAACATGGTAGTCAGACGCGTTACCGACTGAGCTTCCGCGGCTCAAAATAAATTCAAAATACATTTTAAAAAGTATGCATTAAAATGCAACACTCTTCTTACGAACGGCTAAAATCATTATAATAGTTGACAATAAAGTTTTGGAAAATCATTATTATTTTTATATTCTTTACAGGTTGTTATTGAAACACTGTTGTATCTTATAGGATATGGCGTAGCTCGCATAGCTCGGAGATTTTGTTGTTTGATGAAGGGAGCACGTTTTGTTCCTAAATGTTACATAAAAAATGTTTCTTTGTAACAGTTGTAAATTAAAAGAAAAATTCTAAGAATTGTAACTTTACTAGAATGAAGCAACTGAAACGGAGCTGCATTTCAAAAAGAGTAACTGAATAACTGAGTTATTCTTTGGACAAACTAACTGCAACTCAGTAACATTTAAAGAGTAACTTTATAAAATTTTAAAGAGTAACTTTACAAAGTTTTAAAGAGTAACTTTACAAAGTCTGGAACTGGGTGATAGGATGACCCTTTCTCAACCTCTGTTCCACGTAGTGCACTTTGGGGTGCATTTTCAGACTAACGAGGTTCCGGCGTCTGGCCTCACAGCCAGTATAATGATCTTTTTATTTTTCACTGTTTATCCCCGTCTTTGCGATTAACCTAAAGTGGCAGAAAAGTGAATTAAAATAAAGAACACCTAAATAAAGTCTGGAAAACGTAATATAAATAATGTTTATACCAACTTCTTATGCTTTGAAGTAGCTACTTATGCGATGAGAACTTTGCAATGAGGTGATGAAGAACTAATCGGTATAGGTGTGGTATGTCTCCACATTGGAAGAAGAAGAAAGACAATAAGTGAAGTACGTCTCCACATTTGAATAGGTAGGAAGTTCTTCATTTTCGTATGTTTTCTTTATTTTACTTTCACATAGGTTAGGTTAGGAGTGTTCAGTGAACACTGCAAATCAGAAAACTGACTCAATCAGGACTTTTAGAAGAATGATGAAAATGTTTGCAAAGAACATGACTAAGAGGAGACTTCCAAAACGTGACTTAGAAAAGTTATCGCTAGTGAACACTCCTAACCTAACCTAACCTAACCTACCGATTTTCGTATGTCGTGAATGTGGATACATACTGCTGTGATTAAATGTGGAGACATACTACACCTATACCGAACTAATCAGTTCAAGATATTCCATGATAATATTAAACCCCACCAATGCAGTAATTTCTTTTAGAAATAATGATTATGGAAGTGTGATCTCCCAGAAAAGTACATATGTATTGTTAGGCATGGTAGTGCAGTAGCACTCTTGTACAGAACGTGGTTTGTATTTCTATTCTAGCTTTTCTGCCACGTTTGCCTAATGATGATGATGGAGGATAAATGAAGATTATTATAAGAGTATTATCTAGTATACAATGTCCATAAAATGTATTTCCTACAATTATAAAATAATATCCGATTTATGATAAACGTTTGTTTCAACTCAACTTATTAGGTACAGTCACCGGCAATAAAAATAGGACACCTAGATCCTGAAAGGCGTTGTGTGTGTTGCCCAACTCTACGGCTGTAGTAGAAGTGGCCATTGATAATTTGCTATTAAAATCCACTTGTCGCCGTAGAGTTAGGTAACACACACAACGCATTTCAGGATCTAGGTGTCTCATTTTTATTGCCGGCGACTGTACATTGAGACAATCGTTTGAAGAGAGAACCGAACCAATTATACTAACACCGAGTATCAAATCCGGAACTTCTAGTCACGGCAACGTTGCCACTACATAAGGACAAGATTCAATCATCCAATCTATGAATATTTTAGATAATAATCTACCCAGATCTATAATTCTGCGTTAAACAATTTCTCGTCAACAATCACGAATTCTGTCGTTTGACATTGTTGTTATCGCTTGGAACGATGACGACTTTCTTTCCATCAGCATTTATAAGATACATTCTTAGAGCTTATTGGGGGAAAGTATGGAAAACTACTTTGCATATTGTAAAAGCTAGAAACAAAAAGGTCAGCAAATTATCTAACGTAAAAACTATGACCAAATATTAGACAAAAGCATACATAAAAGTCGTTAAAATCAGAGCTATTACACTGTACTTTATTTTTCAAAGAGGTTGAGTTCACATCTTATTTGAATGAAATAATTGGTATGTTCCTGGTGTTCGTTCTATACTTCCTACTTTATATATGTCACATATTGTTGGTTTCAGCAGGTCTTGCAATGGACCCCGTGGCGGAGTGGTTAGCACATCGCTCTATGACGTCAGAGGTCCCGGGTTCGAATCTCGGCCTGGGCATGGATGTTTGTGAGTGTTCAGTCATCGATTTCATCATGTTATCACTCATCCTCATCTTCTCAAATTAGCCAAAAGTGGCACAAAAAGCGAAGTAAAATAAAGGAGATCAATCAATCTACTGTATTTCTTGCCAACTCTACTATCACACAAGCTACAGAAAAATAAAACACCAAGTACTTTCACGCTCCCTCTCACAAATGCAGATCCTATAACAAGCGGAATGGTCAGTGACAGCGTCACTTCTGTCCCGTGAGTGACGTCAGGGTTGGAAATGCCCACGACCCTCTTTTTTCAGCTTCGGGAGGGAAGACTGCGCTACTTTCTCAACTATATTATATACTTACTTTGAGCTACCCCATTTCCCCCCTGTTCTCCGCTACTGCTAACAAAACTTTCCCGGTGCATAGAAGGGTCTGGATTTGGTGAGGGGATGTTGAAAACCGAACTTCCATCTACAAATGCTGAATATTTTTTTTTAATGAACACCTGACATAAGCGTGGGCTGTTATACTCGTCTATGTGTGTGTGTGCTTATATTTGTTGATTTCTTCTACTTCGCTTTTCCGCCACTTTTTGCTAATCGCGAAGATGTGGATAATGGATGATGTGATGGAATTGATGAAGGAAGAGAAAAAACACTTGTGCCCAGGACGGGATTCGAATACGGGACGCCTGGCGTCATAGCGCGATATGCTAACCACTCCGCTATGAAGGTCGGCGACTATATATGTGTAATTTTTATTTCTATCCAACCTTCCTTACCTCTAAATCTACTCTACTAGTTGATTTTCAGATACCAGGAAAGTATGCGGGTGGAGGAGAGCAGATTTTGGGTCGCCCCCCTTCTTTATCTATTTTTTTTCACGTGGTAGTTGACATCTACGGTGCAAATAACTAGAGTTAAATACCACAATTTCAGCACTAAATGGCAGCCAGCAATCGTTGAAAATGCAGCAACACCACAAATCCATGATTGCATGACGCCAACACCCCGTCGCGTCACCCTAGCAACTCCACAAACATCAACAGTCTCAAATTATACGCTCGATATCATGTTCCTGTGCAGGCACAGTAAGACAAAGAAGGTTGGACAATAAGGTAGGCATTAGCATGTTCTCGGAATTGTTGGGGATATTTCGAGAAAAGAAAGCAGGGGGAAGGTTTCCCCTGTAAGTGTAGATTCCGTGAGATGTTGATCTTCTGGATCGTCGGGAAAGTGCAAGAGAAGCTCTATGTGCAAGGTCTTGTTGTTGACGTGACACGTCTACACTAGGGTCGTCGTGATGTGCCATTCCCAATTGAACTGGTTCAGCGTGAAGTGATTGGTCTTTGTGCGAGCGTGTTTTCTGCGCGTGGTAGCAGTTGCTCGGAGCAGCCAATAAGACAAGGTTTTCATTTAAATGTAGCCGCGCAGTTACGTGATTGGAGGTTGGTTTTGGCGGCAATCTTTTTCATAGAACCAATTTGTAAAATATTGTGGAATTTTCTCTGTACTCCGTTGTTCTCTACTATCCAAATGCAAACAGTGTTTATAACTCTAGAAAACTCAAATTCTTTCTAAAGTTCTAAAAGCATTATTAATATTTACATTGAAATTAATAAAAAAAACACGTACTTTTCACAGTACTTTTTTTAAACAAATAAAAGTGAAATGGCTAGGAAAAAAAAGCCACCGGGAGAATTGTGAAACGTTACTAAAATAACATATAATAATAATAATAATAATAATAATCCTTTGCGCAACAGCCCATGAAGGGCCTAGGCATACCTACCGACTGCCGGTCTCCCTCCCACGCTTTCCTTCGTCACCTCTAAGCGTGGAGATCTTCAACCAGTATTGGAATAGTCGGAGGGTCAGCCCGACGTATCCCCAGCCGTTATAGCAGGTCGTCTCGACCGGATTACGCTCACTCATTCGGAGCTCCCCAATTTCCTCACGATGGTGGGTTGCCACCGGCCCTATACGTAGGCCGAATATATTCCGACCAGAGCCGGATTCCAACCTACGCCGTCCCGCAGCGAACGATCTCAAGACGAGTGAACGCCTTAACCCGCTCGACTACGGAGGACAAAATGACATATGATGTAAGATATTTTTTTAAAATTTTAAGTGTAAGTGTAACGAACAATGGCCACAATTATGAAGAACTACTGATAATATTTATCGGCATATTCTTGTTTCGTGCTTTTTTATAATTCCACATCGAATGAGGCTGGAGTTTACTAATAAAATATTTATTCTAAAATAATGCAAATGCGCATATTTTGTATATTTACCAGTATTGCTAAAGTAATCTGAGTATAACGTAGGCTATTTATATAGTAAAGAAACTAAGTTTTTGAATGCACAATATACTTTTCCAAGAAAAATCTTTCCGGATTTTTTCGTTCCACAAATTGAAGTGAAGAATTGATAAGTCTGTTCGTCACATTATTGTTAGAAGATGTAAAAATTGCCATGATTATTGTAATTATTGAATTTGTTCATGGACTTAGAAGTTAGAACAGTGCTGAGTAGCTATAGTCCATGCATCTGATTGTCTCATTGAGAATTCATTGTTGAAAGTTAACGACCTTATTGTAACAGGAGATCCATTGTGACGTATCCTGCGTGTTTGATTTCAGATGCCATTCCATATGGCTGACAAGGTGTCGCTGCTCAATGGTCACGTGACGCAGAAGAAGGAACCCAACCGGAAGTACCGATGGCTTGTGGGAGTTCTAGTCTTTGTCTTTGCCACCGCCTTGTATTTCTTCGACGTTGGAACTTACACTAATTATCAGATTCCACATCCAGGGAACCTTGCAGGTAAACCTTTTTGAGTATTACATTCAGTTAGTGGTCAATTTAACATAGTTTGTAATAAATTAATTAAATCTAAGAAGGATCGGTATAGGTGTAGTATGTCTCTACATTGGAAGAAGAAGAAAGACAATAAGCGTAGTATGTCTCCACATTTTATTTGAAATCACTATGAAGAAGTCTTCTTTACATCATTTTGGGTAATTTTACAAAAGGATTATTTATTTATTTATTTACCAGAGAATTCCAAATACAACTTTGGCCATTTTACATTGGAATGTAATAACAATGGAAATAATAAAAAATAACAATGGAAGTATCAATAAATAATAATAACATAAACTAAAATACCTAATTTTTCCCCTTCATACCTCGCGTTTGTGCATACATACATTTGAGATAAAGTGGATTACATGTTGTTACACAGTAGCTTTTTAAAACGTGACTGGTTTTCAAAAATATCAACTTGGTTTGGTAGAGTGTTTTATTGGCCGGGTAGTCTGTGGAAGAGAGAACGTTGTATTAGGCTTAATCTGGGTTTCTGATACGTGAAAAGCTGAGTGCTCCTTGTGGTGCGGGATGGTACTCGAAAGTGAATTCCTTGAAGAAGGCGATCACTAGTCCACATTTAGCGGTTTTAGTCCATCTGTGTGTACATATAAAGCCACTTGTTAGCACATATAAATCCCAGCCCTGGTTATAATGCATGGAGTTTAAAACTCAACGTTAGATAGAGCTGAGTTTCCCTTGTTCTAGGAACAGCTGTGCCTCAGCGCACTGTAGCGATTTTTCTATCGAGCAGATTAGCAACACTGGTTCTCCCGGTCTACTGCGCCGATCGCGGCAGAAATATCTGGGTTTGACTATACTGCCGTGATTAAATGTGGAGACATACTACACCTATACCAGCTACACCAGAAGGATTTTCTAGTGTTTAGAACAACTGTATGGTAATTGTATAGAGTTTGAGTTTTTAGGTATAAGTGTGACTTATTTCTGCCATGGTAGTTAAAAGGGACAAGGACAAATAAATTTCTGCCGTCACTGACACGAATGACAGTGATATAAATTAGCAGTTGTAAGTCGCAAAAACGAGTCACGACTGCGATTTTCAGCTTGGCGACTAAAACGTTCCCTCGCTTATAAATACACACATAACCCAAAAAAGTTGTCAATTGGTACAAATATTTTGATTGCATTAATATGTTAATTTGTGTAGGTTTTCTTGTATGCTTGTGGCATCGGACAGGTCTATCGATTTGGGGGGGGGGCTCCTGCCCAGTTTGAATCCGGCCACTTTCCTCTGGGGGGGGTGATACCAAACTTCACGGTGGCAGGGGGGTGTCATAGGCATCAAATTATAATATTAATAAAAACAATACTAGTGCTTTTAAATTGCCCCTGACCTCTGATATGTAATTAAATTAAATGTAAATTTCGATAAGACTGCACAAGCACGTCACCACCATTTCATAGTAAACTGTTAAAATAGCTGCAAGAAGCTGAAATTCAGTGCAACAATGGAAGATTACATTTCACCAGCCTTGCCACTCTACGCGTGTCTATTGTTGAGCTTCAAGGAAATGGAATGTTTTTATTTATTGCTAGTTATTAAAACGGACGATAATATAAATTCGTTCATTATTTTCACTTTTAATTATGAAGAGGACTGAATCAGTGTTTATTATTACGAAAAGCCAGAACCTGTACGTTCTACATTAAATTAAAGTGAATGAAAGAAAATAAAAGTGAACATGGTTGTCAAATTTCTCAGCTATTGTCCGAATGCTCTGCCAACTAAGCAACTAAGTCTCTAGTCTTCTTAAACCCGACGGTGTTGACTGTAGCAACACGAGCCTTCCATCTGTCACTATTCTGGGCAAGATCAGTCCAATATTTTCCATCCTTACCGATTTCTTTTAGGTCCATCTCAATGTTATCTCTCCATCTTCGTCTTGGCCTTCCTACAGGTCTCTTACCATCAGGTTTCCTAACAAGAATCCTGTAAACTCTTTTTCCTCTCCCATTCGTGCCCATCTAAGTCTTCTTGATTTAATTATTCTAATATCAGGACTAGGGATGGAAAATCCCGGATCCGGATCCGTCCGAAAGTTTCGGGTCTGGATCCGGGTCCAAAAGTTTCGGGTCTGGATCCGGATCCGAGAGTTTCGTATCTCAATCCCATTATAATATTACCACACCTTAAAAGGTATTATGATCTTCGATTACAAATAAATTTTTCATTAGTTAGTTCTTCAAGATTTTTCTTCAAGTGTTGTTCCTAAAATAAGTTGCTACGCATCGGCTAACACACTCGTGCACAAAAATAATCTAAAAAACTGTTCTAGGGGGCAAACCCTTCTCAAATGTCAAGATGAGGACAAATTTAAGTGGGCATTTGACCCCTGTGCCCCCCTCCGATTTCCATGAAACTTGGCAGGTGTATAAACAGGTCCAAAAGAAGAAATACGTGTTTTTTGTTTCGGCTAAAAAACTGTTTTAGGGGGCAAGAGCCCCTCAAATGTCAAGATGAGGACAAATTGAAGTAAGGATCTGACCCTGTGTCCCGCTCCGATTTCCATGAAACTTGGCAGATGTATAAAGGGACCCAATGGAAGAAATACGTGATTTTTTTGTTTCGGCTAAAAAAAACTGTTTTAGGGGGCAACCCCCCACCCTCAAATGTAAAAATGAGGACAAATTTAAGTGGCATTGGACCCCTGTGTCCCCCTCCGATTTCCATGAAATTTGGCAGGTGCATAGAGGCACCCTATGCCTCCTGTTTCTTCCTATGCCATATTTACGTGGTTTCGGGGTCAGATCCCCACTTCAATTTCTCCTCATCTTAACATTTGAGGTGGGTTGCCCCCTAAAACCATTTTTTAGCTGAAACACAAAAACACGTACTTCTTCCTTTGGGCCCCTTCATACACCTGCCAAATTTCATGGAAATCGGAGTGGGACACAGGGGTCAGATCCCCGCGTCAATTTGTCTTCATCTTGACATTTGAGGGGGGTTTTGCCCCCTAAAACCGTTTTTTTTTTAGCTGAAACACAAAAACACGTATTTCTTCCATTGGGCCCCTCTATACACTGCCAAGTTTCATGGAAATCGGAGGGGGACACAGGGGTCAATTCCAACTTCAATTTGTCCTCATCTTGACATTTGAGGGGGGGGGGGGGTTGCCCTCTAAAACAGTTTTTTTATCCGAAACAAAAAAACACGTATTTCTTTGGGCCACTCTATACACCTGCCAAGTATCATGGAAATCGGAGGGGGAGACTTAGACCTCCCTTGTAAGTGTATTAATTACAAATCGCGCACGCGCACACACACACACTATATTATATATATGTATGTATGTATTCAGTGACGTGCGGTGACATTTAAACTAGGGTACGCAACATGGGCCAACCGAAATGAATTATGGGGGCCAGAACCCCCCCCCCTCCCTGGCCATCATGTTATTCAGAAAATAACTTTTTTCTACAATTTTATAATGGGAAATTTCTCATCTTTGTATCAGTATCCAAATGTAACGAGGTAAAATATATGTATGATATTTTATATTCGCAAATATATTCTGATAGTAGCTACGTAGAGTCCAACAATTCAACTTTGATTATTGCCTTCATGCAGTGCGATGAACATTGAACGGGAAGGAAATGGCTCAATCATTTTCCGTCCTTTCAAATTGCATGTAATAAATTTGATAAATCTCAGTATCCTCTACTATTTCACAACACCTTTCGCAGAGGAAACCAACGAATAAGGCCAACAATAAAGTTTCACTGTTTTTCTACTCAGTCAATCACTCTGTAGAGATATTTTTTCTTCTTCTCAAAAATCAAAATGCCTAATATACTGCTTACCATCCTTCACAACTCCTGCCTGAAACAATTTTTCCAAATCAGGAACAGACCTTCCATTTCGGATTGTTTACACTTTTTTCGTAAATTCCGAAAATCCCTTCTCCAGTATGTCATCAATAACTCCCGGTCCCCCTATTTTATCACTTCATAGCACCGGCAAACAATAGAGATCCTGTAATGTAAATAATATGAACGAAACACTCGCTTCAAATTTCACACGACAGAAGAAAGCAAAAGTCAACCTCCCATGGTACGTTGTGTCCGGTCCCGCTATGCCCGAAAACCACGCGTTCTTGTGGATGAATGAATCGGAGTTGCCAGTCGACAAAGTATTTCGTAGAAGGGAGATAATTAAGGACAAGTAGAAAATACGTCAGCATACATCCCAGAACACTTCAAAAGCTAAACTACCGTACATCACTTTGCAATGTCTGGCGGGAGGGGGGCTCATTCTAATCCCATTGTAAGCATTGTGTTTTATTATGTTTTTCTTTTATCATGCATTCATATCGTTGGGTCAATAATCAACACCCATGCTATGGAACTCAAAGGAAATGTTGATCCCGAAAGGAGATAAACAGATACTCTCATACACTGAGAATTGTGCGAAACTTGCAAATTGTTCACATATTTTCCCCTCGACACAGTGACAGTCCATTCTGGTCCTCACCTCCCTATACGAAAAAAAAACTTGCTAGTGTAACTTTAACCTCACATAAATATTTTATATGTGATAGTTTACGCGTATATTAAATATGATCTTCCACCACTACATATTCTTGCCCTCCTGTCTGATTCCTGTATCACTTTTTATAATGTATTTTTATTGCAACCCAACAGTGATCTATCTACGCGTGGCTGCTAAATGCTAGTAAGCTAAGCATTCCAGAAAAAAATATGTTGACTACTGTCAACACTGCATACGCTGTCAAAATCTTGGGTGCTTAGAACCGGGAAAGAAGTGGGAGAGAGGGTAGGCGCAGGCAGACCCAAACACGTGGTCGGGGCTGATATGAGCCAATGGGATTACCTTCCGAATTTCTAGGGTACCAAGCAGAAGAAACAGCGTCTTTCTGGCCTGCGGAAATCGGCAGAAACGCGGATTGGGTGGGTGCCGAAGTCACAATCGGGATCATTCGGGACTGCCTTCAGGAAGGCAGCAGCGTGTTCGTGCGGAAATCGGAATTTCTTGCAGTGGAACTGCTTTCGGAGCGATAATTGTTGAATTTTCATGTTCGGGGAAGACGAAAGAATGTTTATTTTTCTTACTGTGTTGTGGGTACGCAGTGCGTACCTTGCGTATCCTGAATGCACGCCGCTGTTAGGTGATCCAAAAAGGCCGCCCCTTTTCAATTGGTGAGCATAACTTTATTTAGGCGAATAATTGCAAGCTACAAGGACAGAAGTGTTGCACAGACATGGGAGTTTGATACAAGATATGTCAATCAGGTTGTGAATGTCACATCACATCACGTCTCACTTATGTTTTGAATATAACATCACTCAGGTGAGCACCACCGTTGTTGGAGCACTCATGAAGCCGAGCCACGAAGCTACGCCGCAATGTATTCTCCAGCATAGCAACCGGAATAGCAGCGATTTCACGGCGGATGTTCGCCTCGAGTTCCTGGATCGTTCCTGGGCGGGTTTCGTAGACCCGGGACTTCAGGTATCCCCACAAGAAAAAATCAGCTGCCGTCAGATCCGGCGAACGTGCCGGCCAAGCCACGTCGCCATATCGGGAGATGAGGTGGCCGGGAAAAAGGTCGCACAATTTGGCAATGGACACACGGGCTGTGTGTGCCGTTGCACCGTCCTGTTGGAACCATGTGATCAGAGGAAGGCGTTGCAGTGCCGGCACGAGAAAGTCTTGGAGCATGGTCACATAACGCTCTGAATTGACAGTACACGTGGCACCAGTGGCATCGCGAAAGAAGTATGGTCCGATGATTCCTGATGTACTGATCCCACACCACACAGTTAACTTGGGACTGTGCAACTCACGCTGATGCAATCGCCGCGGTTTTCTGTACCCCAGAAACGCCAATTCTGTTTGTTGACCGACCCCGATAGCAAAAAGTGTGCCTCGTCAGACATCAAAAGGTTGTCGACAATGCGTGCATCTTGTGCGCACATGTCGAGAAACGTGTCACAAAACTGAACACGTGCTACTTTGTCAGCTGCGGTCATTGCTTGCACTACTTGCACCTTATACCAGTAGCGTACGCAGGATTTCGTCAAGGGGGGGGTTATTTCTAAAACTTTCTCCAAATTCACATTACCTTTGATTTATTATACTTTAATTAAATAATAATAATCACAATTAATTAATAATACTTATAGTTAATTAATTAGCTGAATTACTACTAATAATACTACTAATACCACTACTACTATTATGTAGTAGAGATCTACATAAATATACCATTTATGAAAACAATAGAAAGAAATTACTTTCTAATCATTCAATTTTTATCAAATCCTGGGAGCATTTTTTTTGTTTTTGTTTTTGTTTTTTGTCTGGTCAACGAGGTGAGACATTTTAAGGGTGAAGAAAATCCATAAAACAAGAAAATATATTAAAATAAATTGAAATAATTAAAGTATGGAACTCATCCAAGAATCTGCGGTGGTCTGGTCGGTAGAGCATCTGGCAATTACGCGGGAGATCCGGATTCGATTCCCGAAATTGGTTGAAATTTTTCCAGTTTCTTCCCCGCATAAATGTCCCCGATAATTCACATCTGGATTGTCTCACTATTCTTACCAACAAAACATTTTCCAATAGTTAAGTTTATTGTCGTTTGAATAATTGTCTAGTCAACAAGGTGAGACATTTTAAAGAGAGACATTCAAACGTGGTGCGGTAAATAATACAATGGGAAGGCAGACTGGTGACTGTATTCTTGTCCGCCTAGCCTTCGTCTATACATTAGCCTCTAACAACGAACCAAGAACTTTCTTTAGTTAATTCTCATTGTTCACACAAAAAAAAGACATGTTCGTTGAACACTGGCGTACGTAGAGGCATGGCCGATGGTTAGAGGCACATACTTTTGGTAAATAAAAAAGCAAAATTTCAGTATAAAAACAGAGTCAATTTCGGGTTCAAAAGCTGTAAATAAAATGAAATTTCGCTGTTATAGCGGTGAAAAAGCGGTATATAAAATTACATTTTGGTTTTAAAAATGTGAATATAATCCCGATTTAAAAACTGCACTATTACACAAAATAAACATATCCCTTCTAATAGCACATGAAATCATTACCAGAATATTAAGTTTATTCCTGTATAGAGGAGTCCATTTTTACTTTTCAAATATTTACAGCAAAAATTAATCAATTTTCCGTGAATTGCATAACACACAGGATACTTCAGACTTCAGAAAGTGTCGCGTAGGTATATAAACGGTAAATTTCGTGTTTAAGAGTCTATTTCGCATTTTGCAGTTCATTTCGCATCATTTCGTGACAAAACAGGGTAGGAAAATGCACCTCACACCCTTCAGAAACCTTAAAAATTAACATTGCAATGTGTTATTTCAAATTTCGTTTTCTTTTTGTCAAAAACGAAATATGCATGCCTCTACCGATGATGCTACAGCCCCTACCAAAATTTTGAGAAAATCAGAATTTTCAAATAAAAATCCGTTAAGAACTTTAAAAAATCAAAATGTGTAAATACGAAACCTCTTTTAAAGTGAGTCCCGATTACCATTTTTGTCTTTGAACACAATTTTAATAGACTGAAAAGCTCCAAAAATACGAAATATTTTAGTATGCATCCTGCCCTCCAAAACGAAACCATGTGTTATCCACATTTACTATTCCGGCCCCTCCCCCCCCAAAAAAAAACTGCGTACACCAGAGTATTGAACATTGTTGCAACTGAAATACAAAACATTTTATTTCTCTTTTAAATCATAGTTACCCTCATATTTCACTTTCAAGAACTTGTGCAAGGCATCACTCTGAAAGACGCGTGTGCTTGGAATGCTGTACTTTTCTCCATGCTACATGGAAATAATAATTCAAATTATTATTATTATTATTATTAGTGGTAGTAGTACTAGTAGTAGTAGTAGTAGATGTAGTAATAGTAATAGTATTGTCCCAGATCTTTGACTGTGGTAAATTGGCCATTTAAATTTTTTCCACGGCATTTTTCATAATATTTCACAAGCTCAAGGGGGGGGTTTAAACCCCGTAACCCCCCCCTTGCGTACGCCACTGCCTTATACGCTCGTGTATGTAAATCCAAGTGTAAAATGCGATGTAAACTGCCATACGTCATATGCAATGCTTGCGATCTGCTGCGCACTGATCTTCGTGGACTTCTTTGGATGTCATCCCGCACACGGTTGATGTGTTCCTGTGTCCTTACAGCTCGGGGTCGTCCAGGAGACGACCTGTGTCGTACTGAACCCTCCTCGTGCCATTTCGCTACCCATCGCCGTATGGTGTGTTTGTCCGGTGCGTCTCTACGCAGGCCTAGTCGGCGGAAAGCTCGTTGGGTTGCAACAATGGACTTGCTTTTTATAAACAGCTCTACCGCGCGAACACGGTCTTGCACATTCCACTTCTCCATCGCAACTGATTCTCCCACTATTCGTGAATACGCTTCACTGCCGCCAGCGCGCGCCGGCCAGTTTTGGCTTATATATATATATATATATATATATATATATATATATATATATATATATATATGTATGTATGTATGTATGTATGTTAGCAGGTAACAATATGTTATAAACACATTCTTACTTTCCAAAGAAGCGCTCATGTGGGATGGCAAAACGGATCCGGATCCGTTTGGAACCGGATCCGAAAGTTCCAGATCCGGATCCGGATGCGAAAATTCCGGATCCGAAAAATTTTAGGATCCGGATCCTAAGGATCTGGAACCAACCGGATCCGGATCTGGCCATCCCTAATCTGGACATGAATGCAAATTATGCAGTTCTAAATTATGTAACCTCCACTCACCTGTCTCCTCACCCCTTTTAGGTCCAAATATTTTTCTAAGGATTTTATTTTCAAATTCTCTTTAATTTATGTTCCTCTTTTAATGTAAGGGGCCAATTTCACATCCATATGATACTACAGGCAAAATTACTATTGAAATTTTAGGTGGGGGGGGGGTACTATTTCCGTAGGGGATTTTCCTCCCCGGCCCACTGCTCCTGCCACCTCCCTGACGCCGTCACTGGTTCGTATACGTTAGTTGCTTTATACTTTTATGCCTAGCAAATATAGCAGCAGAACATGCCTTTAAAGCACAACAGGCGGACTAGACATCTTGCCCTGAAAACGTTTCCTTAGCCCGAAACGTAGATTTCCCAAGGCACGTATTTTCATTCTGTTCTCCAGTATTGTAGCCACGGAGAAGTGCCGGCTGGGAGGGAGGAAGCCCCAACACATCATTGAATATTCCATTCCCGCAAACCTCATCTCACACCGAACAGCTCAAAGGTGGCAGCTGCCTTGCATTTGGGACACGAAGGCAACTTGGATGTAGCTGGAGGAATGGGTAATGGAGATATGTGTGCGGAATTTGATATCTTCCTAGGAGCAAGCGGGTAGTCAATTTGACACATTATGTGGTCAGAGAGAGACATAAGCGTCTGCAATAGTCATTAACAACAACCATACCGATCTTGTTCTTGACTGGGGGGAGGGTACGGAACTTTTGGTAAGACCAAGCTGTTAAGTGGAGGCAGAGTGGTGTATTACGTAATACCGTCTGTCTTCCTTTCTATTTCGATTTACTTCGCTGTTTACGTCTTGCGTCCAGGGTTGTTAAAAGTCACCCATAACAGGACGAGGACCTTTTTTTCTCGCACAATTTAAATCGGTCCAAGTTGCGTATTGTTTCATGTCAATACGAAAATTGGACCGGATTTAAATCGATCCTGGAAAAGGTCCTGGACCGGATTTAAATTAATTCGCAAAAATTTTCTGGACCGGATTTAAATTGATCCGGAAAAAAGGTTCCTGGACCGAATTGAAATACTTTACAGATAAGAAGGTTGGCCCAGAACCCATTTACGCTTGCTGATTTTTCTCTCCTGAACCGGATGAGGATGCACTGTCAGAAGTTATCGTAAAATTGACATTTTCCAGTTAAAATTTATCAGAATTATCTGTTAATTTACAAACAAAGGGACCCACATACGTGAAAAATTCTTCCGTACGTAACATGATACAATAATGAAACACAACGCAAACTCAGTATTTATAGCATTTTGCAATAGTATTTTAAAATTCTACTTTTGAATCCTATGTGCTCCACAATATCTTTACAATTAACGTGGAAATAAGATGTTCAAGTAATACATAGTACCGTATATAGCCTATTCAGCAGTGTGGAATTGTCCCACTTTAAACTGTAGTACAGTCCCAATTAGCCAATCTGTGCATAAAAATGAAACTCAAATATGTTTTTAAAAGAAGAAGGATGTAACACAGTCACTGTCATGAGATCTAATGAATATTAGAAAACTCGTAAGTTGGTTTCTATGTGTTATTTAACCAGTGGCAACAACTTATAATAACATTAAATTTAATAAGAAATCTGTTTTGTGAGCAACAATGATTATTTTGCTGCAACTGCAACCACACTTTTTTGTGGTCTTCACTACTAAACAAAGACATGGATGTCACCGCGTGAACTATTATGCAAGATGCAAACCGAAATTTTTACCTTTCAAGAGACCGTGACCGACCTACGCTAATAATTATTTCAGTAGAACAATGGAAATCGAACACTGTGACGTTTAGCTTCACGTCATTGTCGTCACTTTGGTCATGCATGAAGTATTAGATGTCCGTCGTCAGGCTTGTGCTGCATCGGGGCAGAGAACTATCTGAATACATAGGCCTAGTTTTGCCCGTCCCCTTGGGGGTGGGGGGGAGGGCTAGCTGGGGCTGACTTTATTCATGCTTTTATTCATTACAAAAATCATCACAGGCATTCTCCTTGGGAGGCAGGTGATCCGCACATCTTATCCAAAAGAAATGAAATCGTTAAAAGGAATACATACGCTATTATAGATGGTTGTAAATTTATTAAAGAACATATTTCTTCTTTAGAATAAAGAATTTATAATTTTAATATGTGGTAATATTAATGGGTAATCCTTTTTTCATGGTACTGAGCTAATTATTATGCTCCAAGGCATTTAAAAGTACAATCTACATAGGTAATAGAATAGTAAAATTTAAATTTCCTTAATTTCTATACAACGAAACTTCGCATTTTGCTAATTTTACTACAACTGAGAACCACTTGCAACTAGATTCTTGAAGAAAACTTTAACATAAACTTAGCGAGGAGAGAGAGGAATAGTTGGTTTGCCATCTTAATAATCTTATAAATGTTTGCAAAGAGCTCCCCAGAATACTATTTAGTAGGCTGTAATTAGTTTCAATTCATTTAAACCTCACAGACAATATACAATGCATGCTTATAGTTGGACGTTATTTGCTTATTCAAGGCCACCCGCAAGATTTCTCTCAAGGGGGAGGGCAGCAGTACTTAAAGTGGAGGAAAGGTGAATGTGGTGTGATTCTCAGGGGAGAGCTACTCCCTAGCAGAGACCAAACCTGCCCGCCACAATCAGCCTCACGAGGCAAAGTTGCGACACTAGGAAAGATCAAAAGCTAGTAAAGGAGTAGTTACTGGTTGACTACGGTCGGCCGCCACTCTATGCTGCGAGCTCTTTGGGGGCAGCATTTTTTTCCTTTTTTTTTTGTGCTGCTCTTTCCCAGTTGAGCGAATTCTCGTATAGCATCCCCACCACTAGGATAATTTGCATAGTGCTGTCTTTCACCGCACCCCTCGTCCATGTTCTCGCGCTACAATTTCAAAATTTGAATTGTATGAAGTCTTTCCAGATATCTCCACCCGCTCTGCGGGCGCATTGTGCTTAATATCTAATCGAACGGAAACCAATGCTATTCTAAGTTTCGTTCATTTAGATTATAGTACAGTACCGCCTATTGGCAAATCAGAAACTAAATAAGAATGAATAGCAACGTATAAGTTTTGCCAACATTTAATGAGCAGCGACGTATATAAAAAAAATGCTTAACGAAATAATGTGCATTTTTTATATGCAGATACATGTGGGACTTTGAAAATTTTTATTAAAATAATTACCATTTGTGCCTGAAAACAAGGTATAAATGTAATAAATGATGGCATGACGGATGTAGAAAGTTTGCTATCTATAGGCGAAATATTATTTAATTATCTTGAAAACTTGCCTTTTAAATGGGGATCGTCGACCAAATATTTTTTATATAACCCTGGCCAATTGACTTCAAAAGGAAACCGATTATGACATTCGACATGACATTATGATCACTTTGCCTATGCATTCTATAAATTTATTTCAGAAATTCAATAGTCGAAGCTTGTTTGCTGGACGCCTGACTTTTACTATTAATAAACTCTCTATTAAAGGGGATGTTCATTCTGTCATCTGTGATTTAATTTTACAAACATTAAGGAATGATTTTTCAATAATTTCCAATCTACAAAAGGTGATTAAGATTTCTTGCTGTTATTCAACCAGCATAAGCACGTGCCCTTCCACGTTAATCTTCTGTTGGTTACTTGAAACAACCAATAAGCTTCTTGTTAGCTCCAGAAGAATGAATCTATCCTGAGACTCCAAGATTTGATTGAGATTGAGTTGGTGTTTTAAGTGCACTTTATGCACAGTAAGGCTAATCGGGACTGGACCTACAATTTAAAGTGGGATCCGAACCACTATATGCCTCCACCGGGAATCGAACCCGGGACCCCTTGAATACAAGGCGGCGACGCAACCACTGCGCTATCGGGGAGGCCGGGACTCCAAGAGATACCTGAGATTCCTATAACAGCATCCCTAAAAGTGATCCAAGATTCACCCGTCACCAGGAGAATTGAATACAACTCTCAACTGCACCGCCTTTGTGTATTGGAGCCGGACCCTGTGACTGAGTGGTTAGCACATCGCGTTGCGACGCTAGGGGTCTCGGGTTCGAATCCCGCTCGGGCATGGTTGTTTATGAATGTCTATTCATCAATTTCATCATTTCATCACTCATCCCCATCTTCGCAAATTAGCCAAGAAACACAAAACGCGAAGTAAAATAAAATAAATAAATAAAATCAAATCGTGCAATTAAAAACCCAAATAAACCTGGCACATCTGGATACATATTGGTGACGCGGTGCAACGCACACAAAAGACTTGGAAGAGTAATTTCTCCAATAAACTGTAGTGATTACCATTTAATAAAACAATTACACACGATTGAATCGCTTCTACAGGATCGCGACATATCCACGCGACATTTAGGCGTACATCTTTAAATGTCCCCCAAGCAATATAAATCCACTCTTTGAACTGACGCCTTTTTCCCTATCAAAACTGCTATTCTGTTTAAGTCTCTACAATGACGTTTTTTTTTTGTTCGATAAAACAATTGCAGGAACTCATTATTGAAAGGCCACATTTATGAAACACTTGTTGCAACGCCACTATTGTTTGAATGTAACAATGCTTACGTAGCGCTCCAAGGTGGAAGATCAAAAGAAATAACAGTGATATATTTTCTTTGAAATCTTGATTCGGAACATATGAACCCCGTAAAAAGGCACATACACTTCAACATTGAACTTTCATTGTATTCTTTTCTTATCTGTGACAAGAGTAATACATTAAAGTTTCATGAGAATTATCTAACTTCTGTGTGCAGTTTCTCTTCCCTTATATTTTATGTTATGCATATTGCACATGCGTTTGGAGAAGGGCTGGTTCTGGGGGGCTTAGCCCTCCCCTAGCCCCTACTTAACTACGCCTATGCTCATAAGGTCAAGTTCGAATTGAAAGTACCGAGAGAACCGCACCAGCGGAATTGATGATGACAATACGATATCACCATTCAAATATTTTTCAAAACTCTTATGAACTATTTGTTCATATTGGCAGATGTTCCTGGAATATCATTGACTGGCAGGTACTAATTTCATTTTTCCGTGATGCAGAAGGAATTTCTTATTATGAGATAAGGTTAGACTTAGCTTTGCAGCGAGCGAGTCTAGGGTTCGATTTGCTGTGGCGGTTACGTATTTCAGTGTTGAGTCCCAGTTAATTTCTGTGCATATAGTTGATTCTGAAACAAACATTAGGAAATTTTGTTGATTTTTGGCGAGAACACACCTGGTGTGACTTTTTTAATACCATTCCGATTGCCTTATCTATTTCTTCAATCCTGTCCTTTCTAGCATTACAAAAACTTACTGCCCACTATTTATTTAGCAATTGCACATGCCGGGTAGTTTGCCAATGTTTCGTTGCTATAAGAGGATAACTTTAGGGAATGTTTTGAAATATTGAAATCCATATTTAGCATTTTTTTTAAGTTCATATTTTACCTCAGCGTAGGAAAGGGAGTGATTTTGTTTTAAGATAGTGAAATTTCTGCAAAGATTATTCCTTTAATTTTGTTGCATTTCTTAAAGCAGTGATAAAAGTAGGGGGAACGTGGGGGAAGATATCCCCCAGTTAAGAAAATTTTCATAAAGTACCCACTCCGCCAGCTAGGATAATTTACATAAGCATCCCCCACATACTACATTCTCTCTGTTTGATCAATACAAGCATCCCAGTTACAAAATCGACCAACCCCCCCCCCAACCCCTAGCTAGAAATGTCCAATTCGAACCCTGCTGGGGTCCCGGGTTCGATACCCGGTGGAGGCACATAGTGGTTCAGATCCCACTTTAAACAGTAGGTCCAGTACCGATTAGCCTTTCTGTGCATAAAGTGGACTTAAAACAACAAATCAATCAATCAATCAATCGAGCCCTGCTCTAAATAGAGGATATCATTGGATAACGTTTCCAATATATATTTTCATTGGAACCATCTGCAACTTTAGAAGAACGCATATTCTTAGAGCATGACAATCAAATACGTTATATGGATAAGCGTGAAAATAAGAATTGGAACTTGCTTGTATAGCTTCTGTTTTGCTTTTAACTTACGAGCAGTCCATAAAATTCCAGTGAAAATTATTGTCATCCAGAAGTGTAATATGATTAATATTTATTGTTTCTAGACTAAATTTTAATTACAAATTATGTTTATCTTTTCTATTTAATAATATAATAATAATAATAAATAAATAAATAAGTCGATAATATGTGCATAAAATGAAGTGAGTACCATTTGCCTTCTGAGAGGGCAGTTCTACGAAAATGTGGTCAGACATTTCCACACATAAAAAATAGGGGAATATTTATAGTAGCAAGGAAGAAAGAAGTGTGTAATCATCTCAGAGATGGAGAGAAAGGACAAGGTCTGCGGTTTTTGGACTCTCTGACGTCACGGCGTGCTATTAACGAGGGAGGCCCAAAATAGCCTCGGACCGCATTCATTCACCGCGGTTGGAAATAAAAGGATTTGCCCAATTACACCCACTACGCTTGCAAATTCTTTCAACCCTCCCCGTTGTGGA